>NC_142353.1:9548888-9701111 GCF_059441175.1 Urocampus carinirostris | reverse complement strand
TAATTCATGAGCTTCATTCAGAGCATTTCTAGACACTCAATGAGCTTTACAGGAGTTGCATTATTCAGGCAGTCCCACATTCACACTACGGTGATGGTAAACTACCACTTTTCACTCCTAGGGCCCCTCTGACCACGAGTGAACATTCACACCATCTATACATCAGTGTGGGTGACATTAGAATGAAGGTGTGTGAAGAGTCTGGCTCAATGACACAAAAGGACATGACTTGGAGAAAGCATAATACGAAAGAGCAACTGTTTGGCTACTCTTCAGGGTATAAATTACATGATTGATCTTCATTTCAAATTTTGTTTTTTATTTTAAGAAAAAAAAACACTGAAATTAAAACACATATGTATTTCTTTTAATCCACAGACAAACAGAACACGTCAAAAATATCTTTGAGTACAAATATATTGTCGAATGGGATGTCAACAATTTAGTTTTAAATACTTAACTTTTTGGATGGATGATGATAAAAAAGAATAAGCAACTCTGGAAATCAAATGGACTTTGGAGAGCCAGATAGTCAAAATAGAGTGACACAAGTTGTTTTAAAAAATGATATATATGTATACACACTTAAAATTTACAGCTTTTTATAAGTTCTCGCTTGTTCACACATTCCAACACAAATACTGTCTCGCTCTACTAAATGTAGACATTTAACATGCTATGACCACATTCTTTTACCTTATGCTATCTCTCAAAAATGCAGCCACATATAAAAAAAGCTGTCTGGCTCCAAATGACTCGGATCTTTGTTTCTAACTAATAATATGAGGAATTGCAGGCAGTCGTCATGTTCAGCACGTCCGGTTCAGCCAGGGGCAATACCTCATATGGTCACTTAAATAAACTGTAACGTTCAGTTTGCAGGTAAAGATTTTTAGAGTAACTGCTCTCTCAATAAACTGGACCATTTAACAACTGGAAGTGGCATCGAACCGCGAGATGACGAACTTCTGCGCTAAAATTCTGACGAAGACATGGTTAATCTTATCTATCCCGGCTGACGCTCAAAGAAAATGTGCGGGTCAGATGTATCGACATTTCGTTCTGTATACACGTGTACACGAATGACAATATAGTAAATCTGAATCTGAATCTGAATCAATCTTTGTAAGATTTCATAATCAACACAGATCTGAGAGACAATTAAAATATTATGCTATGCATTATGGACCAGTAGCATTTTAAATAGAGACTTCACATGGAATTCTGGAGATAAGTAAGCCAACAAGATACAGAAAGAAAAGCAATTGACTGGATATCAGTAATAAAAAAAACGTACAATTGTCTTTGATTGTTGCCCAACATCTCATGTTTTCTGCTGGATAAATAAGAAAAATAGACAAATTCTGAACAAACAGAAAAAAACACCCAAATTGTCCATGCAAGTTCCAGTACATATATATCTAGCTGAATGTGGAGGTAAATGGTCCACAGTTGACTCGTTTTGCAGTATTTTGCGAGCCCCAGGGGAACTTCAGACTCCTTAACAGACATTTTCAACTGCTTTTTGGAAAGCCCAAGTCTTCCCTGGTAGATGTGTAAACTTCACAACCCAATGCTGAACATGGTCTCAATTGTGCCTACATAGTTTTTAAATAGCACCACAATAGTACGGATAGGAGAATGCAAAGTTAAGGTCTGTAAGGGTCCAAGGCGATTAACAAATTTTGCAGTTTCCTATTAAAAAACTATGAAAGTCCTGCGATCGTAACATAAAAGAAGGCATTGTAGAATTTCAACTTCAGACGTTAATGTTTTATGTGTTAAATAAGGTCAGGTCTTGTTTGGTGATACTGCTGGACATTATAGCAGGTCACATTCCAGAGGACACCTTTGTGTAAACATATGGGCTCTGGTTTATTTTCTATATTAAAGGACCCTAGGTTGAATGTGTGTCAGGACTACCTTCTTTCAAGTATTTGCAGGCAGAATTTGTAATCACTGACACCATCGGTTCATCTATGTAAAGAGGATTTGAAGTGAAGAAAATTTGAGCAGCTTCCACATACTTTTCTTAGTGCTTTAGGGGAACTTAATACTTTATTGGATTGTGATCAAATGGTAGGGACTTGGACCAGAGCAGACATTAAGTCCTTTAGTGGACTGATTTAAAGGCTGAAGGTTTGAAGCCCACAAGAGAAGAATATATGTTAAGGAATTTCTATTTTTAAATACTCTTACGTAATATCTGCGTAAACTGCATAAAAATACTGTATGAGACAAGGAATCAGATTACGTAATAACTATTTTTGCCCAACTTAGTCACAAGGAGATCGTTTACCTTATGTAGCCTTGAAAAGATATTGGTGGGATTTATGGTATATTTCAGTGAACAATCAACTGTACATTTGCAGTGTTGTCAGTCAGAATCATGTTTTTTAAATGAAGTCTATGGAATGGGAAGGCTTATTATAGATGAAAAATAAATAATAATCGACGTATTTGCATTTAATCACATATTTTGGCCCATACCAAGAAGAAAACGATAATGAGTATACCTTTTTCGTATCGGAATACAGTGTTTGAAATAAAATGTTTTTGGTCAATCAAATTAACCAATATTCCGCGAAATAAAGGCAAAATGGAGATTTAAACCGTAAGTTGCAATTCTAACTCCTAAATATGGTAAAATACTCAAAAGCACAATATTTAATGTACAGCGTATAGTGTATTATTCTATTATATGACTTGTCACAAGTCAAGCAATAGAATAAAAGTCCAATTTAGATTGACACTATTATGTTTTCAATGTAAGTCTTAAGCCTACAATATTTATTATATTTATGCAATATTTATAATGTTTGCAATGTAAATCTTAAACTTACAATAATTATAATGTAAAAAAAATATATAAATTCATTTTTGATGAGATTGGCAATATTTTAAAAACCGAATTGGAATATCGTGCTATCCTGTCACGAGATTCGGCCCTGGGCTGTTTTTTTTCAATGGAGATTGTTAAAGTCAATCATTATTATGACTATTTCGTGGCCATATTTGCACAGATAAAATACATGTATATAGTTTAAATCGACATGATGGTGGGGGCAAAAACTCACGCGCCTTCTTGCTGAGTTTTCGAAAAGAGAGAGAGAGTTTATTCGTGACGTCAGAGGAATCAGTACAGAGCCAGAACACGACTTCAAAATAAAAGAATACAAGATTGATAAAAGTACAAGAGATATAATTACACTCATTGTTGAAACGTTATTTTATGTGTGTGTTTGTATGAGAAACATTGTTTTTATATTTAGTAATATAAAAACAAGCTAATTACCTTGAGACAGAAATTCAAGAGATTTACATTTAAAACCTGACAAGATGTGCTGCACTGCAAATTAGGAAACAGCTGACTTATAGCAGGTTGAAGTAAACAGCTGTTGATTTAAAAAGCAACAACGTCCACAGGTAGGTTGCACTTACGTTTGGAGTATTCTATGAGCAAGGGGATTTAGATTATATTTCCTGACAAAATTATGTAATTTTTCAGTCGAATGAATACTGACAAAGCCTAATTTATTGTCACCAGAATGATCAAACCTTCACCTCTTTCACTTCCATTTGAATATACTTCAAACGATTGTGCACACCTAAGAAGCTGTTCTGTACAGAAACATGAAAAACCAAGCAGCAACATTCTTGGCATTCACTTCCAGCTGCTCTACATAACAGCAGTATGAGAAAAAAATGGTAAAAGGAGGACTTTGGGAACAGTGTGAGGTTAAAAAATAAACAAAGGCGCAACTTTCACACGAAGGTAATTAGGGTGTTTATGGAGGCCAAGAAGGTGTCTGATGGCACCGTAAGGGGAAAACAGGGTTGAAATAGAGAAGGAATAAAAAAAGGAAAGTGAAGGGGAACTAAGGCTCATTGTTAGGAAGCTGATTTATGAGGGTACAAGGTCTCCCAGACCCAGCCAGTAGAAGGATAGATCTTCTGTCACTATATCACCCTCAGCCCTTTGTATGCATTGTGCCTAGACCGGGCTGGGGGCCATGCGGAGATGAAAGTGGGAGGAGGTCGACTGGGCCGATTGCGGGTTGAGTGCTGCAGTACCAAGGCCGGCTTGAGGTCTTCATATCCTCACCACAGACAGCAACGCTGATCAAACGGCGCACCGTTCCCTCCCTCCTAACGCCAAAAAGTCTTTGAAAACTCCCCACTTCGCTCAAACAACACAATGGAAGAGTTCTCCTGTGTCAAAAGCCTGTCAAATTATAACACTTAAATGTAAACCAACCAGGTAATTCATGCATTTCTTAATTCCCAGCTTGATTTTTGTAATGTTCTGCTCTTCGGTCTCCTACTGTCTAGCATCTAAAATTTGCAGCTAGTTCGAAATGTGGCAGTGAGACTTTTGACTAGGACACGAAAGTTCAATCACATAATTAATCCATTCATAGCAATAACGTAAAAATACGTTTTCAGCATTGTCCATGAGTGCCCAAACGTAACAATCCATTTTACTTTTTTTATTTAAAAAAAATACTATAAAGTGTATGACACTGCTCATTAGGAAGTGTCAAGCCTCTGGGAAGGATTTCTCTATGATAAATCAGCATTATACGGCAGGAGTGGCTTAGATCAGATTCTTGGTCCACAAATCGGGGAGACCCAATTTTCTAGTGTTGCTACCTTTATCCGGCAAATGAGAGTGTGTAGGCGGCCCCACATGGCAAGTAGGCACAATGAAGACGTGTGGTGGGAGTCGGAAGATATGGACAAATAGTAATAATAGGCAGTTAACTCCTCAACTGTGCTTATATATTTTTAAAAAGATGACAAAATCGTCATTGTCAGGTCAGAAAAGAATGACGTTTTGAGCATGTCCACAGAACGCTGTTGCCCGAGGAAACGCGATATCCATGGTGACCAAAAGTTTATGCATGGTTTATGCATAGTTCATGCATCAGTTCAGTGTTCTCGCAATAAAATGATGTTTGCATGCAGTGCCTTTGTGTTTTTGTAAATAAGTGTTTGGATATTGGAGGTAATGAAAAATACAAAAGTATTAAAAAAAAAAAAAAAAAAAAAAACAGAAGTGAAAGTGCTGCTTAGAATGCATCCTTTCACAAAAAGCTGTTTTGTCAGTCAAGTCAAGTTAGGTCACATTTATTTGTATAGCCGTTAATCATAAAAATGTCTCAAAGGACTGCACAGGATTACAATTATACCATCGCCTGATCTTAAACCAACATGCAGGCAAGGAAAAACTCAAAACCTCAGCGTGAGGAAAAAAGAAACCTTGAGAAGGGGCCTCACAAGTGGTAATCCCCCTTCCAGGATGACCAGAGTGGAATAGATTTCAGAAATCTTCTTGGAAACGAGTATTTTTAAGAAACTTAGCAATGTTCAACTGGTGTTTACTAATCAACGCTACAAGCTTTTTTTTAGAATGGAAAATGAGGGTTATATAACTACAGAACAAAATTTACTCTCGGCCTTTAAAATGAGTCAAAATGGCAAAAATTGGCTGGCAGCGGCTCCAATTTGAGAAAAATGTCTAGTATTGAATAAGATAAAGGCCATACAAATAAATTTGACTTGACTCGACTAACAACGATGCATGAAATGATTGTGTGTTTTTTTTATCAATGAGTACAGCGCAAGATGGGAGATGAGGCGTCTGGTGAAACGAGGTCACCTTCTCCATCAGCCTCAGAGCGATGCGGCTGTCTGGGACTTGTCTATCTCCACACATAGAACATCCTTTAATACATCACTTGATCTTTCAAAGCCTTGATTATGACGCACCTTCGGGCTAAAATCAATTTGCAATGGCGAGCGCAATATGAAAAAAAGATAGAGTGCCTTAAAATGGGAGGCGTCTTTCAATGGATGGAGATTCAAAACAAGTTTCGGTCATTGAATCTCCTTTGATAGTTGTGCCATAGACGCTAATGGAAGGTCAGAGTGAAACATTGATACGAGTAGACAAAAACGTTACAGCGTGAATATTTTCATTGGGTCATCACTTATTATTGTTGACGCAAAACTCGTTGTACTGTATTTTCCCCCCAATATTCCCCCACCTGCTTTGACTTATTCACATTCAAGTAACAAAAAAGAAAAATGGTGCATTTTGGTCATTTTGTGTCTCTGTAGTTTGTATTATTCATTGTGCTTTGTAGGACTTGTTTTCGATTACACTACACCAGGGGTCTCCAGGGTGCCCCCTAAGAACAAATGAGGTGCCCAGGGACCTATTCCGAAAATAGCTCACCACTCCTGGGTCATTGTGATTTTCTAGAAAGATTATAATTTTTTTTTGTGTGGTTGATTGAGTCAATTTAACATTATTTCCAATAGCAAGGAGCAGGTGCTCAAACACCAACTGGCTGCTCTTTATGTATGTGCCTGTTGAATGCCTCTTGAATATATCACTGGAAATATACGATGGCATATCTAATATTCATGGCGTAGAAACAGTTCTAAATTATCATGTTCTGAACATGCTGCAATAGAGTTTTAGAACTGCATACATGAAGGTGATAAGAAGTATGTTACAAGATTGTTTGCATTTAGATTTGAGTTATGTGACCACAATAGGATAAAACTGTCATAATATGGAAGATGTGAAACTCAAAAATTGGGAACAAAATCATTTCCCCCAAGTAATTTAGATTCCAGAATTTGTAATGTTACACAATTCCGAGGTCTGGCAAATCTCTGAAAAGCATGATGGCGCTTTACACAGATAAACAACGGCAACCAGAAGATGAAGGCGCTGTATCTAAGACAGATCAGTTGGCTTCTCCTGCTACTGGTAACCACAAAAAAACAGTACTGTTTCATGTGGGAAAGAAAACCCCTACCCAAAACTAACGGCCTGGAGAAGGATAGGCGCCGCCAGAATGTACTTGACACAGACCCACCACAAGAAGTAGGCCCCGATGACCCATGCGATCAAGGGGTCCGTGAATTGTGAAATAACATAGTAACAACATAGTACTAAGATCTTATTTTAGAAATGCATATAAAACTGGGTGCCCTATGAGTTAATTAGCGACAAAAAGTAGCTCTTGGTTGGAGACCCCTGCACTTCATAATACAGAGACATTTAGTGTTCAAATACCATACCATATTTGCAAGGTAGTCCTTCATTTTAAATGTATAGTCTAAGATGAGGTTGGCCACATCGGTTTAAAAAGTTTACCAAGTGCTCGATCCTGGAGACCCGTCCATTTTTTTCAGTTATGGATAAATACACATGCAGATATGTACATTATTTTACTTTATACTTGTTTTTATATAGACTAATTTCATCAAATTGGTTTTGAAATGCAAACGATTTTAGCAAAACAATATATAAGGTCCATGTTTTAAGCACTAAATTTGATACTTAGGTTAGTAGTGTTAAGGTGCTAGTTTTCTATAGTACTTTTGTAGTGTTTCTGCAGTATTTTTGCTATATTTATGTTTTATGTTTGGACAATTTTCATATTAGAATGTTTGTATGATATTAGCAGTATTTTCGTATTATTATTCCATGCAAACTCCTCAGAACTGTGCCACACATGGGCTAACCACTGCGCTGCCGTGCTGCCCCACATTAACTTAATTTTGTATTTTTCTTGGGTGTGCTAATTGTTTTCTCATTAAACAGGAAATATGGCAAGTATATATATATTTTTTTATCAATTAAGACTTATTTTTTTCACCAATGTTTCTTTATTATCATTCTATCTTCTGAAAGAAAGAAACTATACTTAAAATGTGCACATTTGTCCGTCAAATACAGTTATGTAAACAACAAAAATCTAAATAACAAAATAATCTTTCGAACAGGTAAGATCTCTATTTCTATTCAGTTTTATAGTGGGATATCATTCACTACATCAATTTTTTGCAATTGTAGGACATTAAAAAAGGTCATCATCCTAAATGTGGAAAACCTTGTATTTATAACTATTATTTTTTTGTCATTTGAAATCAAGTCTATTTTTGGAGATTCTCAAATGTTTTATGTTCCTTTTCCTCTGACGTTTGGCATAGATTTCAAACATAAGTGGCCAAAACATTCCTGTTGAAAAACTAAAGCACACTGCCATAACTGCACATAAGCGATTAAAACAATCAAACGGCTTTTAATGTTGATATGAGAGGAAGACATTATTTTAATAAAACATTTTCCCTACTTATAGCTGAGGAGTTTATTTTTTTTAAAAGTGAAGTGTTTACAGGGTCCGTACACCTTTTTTCTAACCGAATTCAAGCATTTTCAATGCAAATTTTCCAATTTTTTCAGTACAATTAAAAGAGGCAACCTATAGTGAATCATGCATTTTGCAGCTCCATCAATATATCTGCAGCTTACATATGTGACTATTATTCTTGCACGTGCATTTATCGAGACATATGATTTTTAGATCTTGAGTAAATCGCATATTTGTTGGTGGATTTTAACAAAGCGTGTATAAACATTTTTGAGATGACGCTTTCTTCATAAAGGTGTCGGGTCAAAATGACGGTAATATGTAGCTTACATTTTCAGTTGCATGGTTTTTCCCAGTACAATTTATATTAGGGAAACACTACCACAATTTTTTACATGGCCCTATAATTGATACATAATCCTTGCCCTGATACACATTTCCTAGTGCCCTGTTTAGGTGTAGCACTTAGCAAACTTTTAGCAGAAAAAAATCATCATTAAGCTAGTCATCTCCGTGAGTTATCTTTCATATGACTGGAAAGTCATTGTGAAGAGACGCATCTCTTTTTTGCACTCCTTGATGCACCTGTTCCAATGCACTTGTAGGGGGCGATGGCACTTCACATCTCATCGCCATGTAATCACTGACTTTATGATATCTTATTTTTCTTTGTTTAATGCATGGTCTGTGGATTCAGACTGTAAAGAATAATGGGGAGAACTTTAGACATTTTCAAGCACTTCACCCAACATTCAAGCATTTTCCTGACCTTGAAAAGACAATATTAAAATTCAAGCAATTTCCCGGATTTCAAGCACCCGTACGAACCCTGTCTTCAATTTAAACTAGGCTTGGAGAAAGTTACATTGGGAAAAAAGATTTTTTAATGTTCTTTATAAATCACACTATTAAAAAAAATCAAGTTAAGCTTTGTGTCATTTTCTATATGTGGCCCTCAGAGAAAAGCTTGACTTGAAGGCTGGCTGAAGGCCAAATGATCGGTGATCTGTAATACTTAAGTTAACTTCTAGAGCAGGGGTCGGGAACCTTTTTGACTCAAAGAGCCATAAAAGCAAAAAAAATTAATTTTATTTTGGGAAAGAGCCACACCATATATTATGAGACAAATTTACTAAATTGCTAAACCCGCGCCCCAGACAAAAGCTTAGTCTTCAGCACATTTATTTTTGATGATTTGATAAAAATTATGAAAAGAGAATAATGCCAGAGCCCCTGTCCCAAAATTAACATACCACTTTAAACTTGTCTCTTTCTTGCAATGACTCAAGATCGGTTAAACTCCTTTTGACCCTTTTTTATCATACATATTGGTTTCAAAACCAGATGCAAGCATTTATTTTGTAAAAACGTCACAACATTCTGAGAATAGGGAGCCTTATGTGCTTACCTTTGGCGAGAGATGGGAAGGAGTGCTTGTACTTTTTGCATAGCTCCACCCATCCCTCCCACTCACCCAATCAAATGACTAAGTTCTCTTCCGGTGTTTTGGCGTATTTACAGTTCTGTGGATTCATCATAAGGTATCTGAACACTGAACACAGATTACATAGTGAACTTTTATATAAAGGATTCTTTAGCGTTGTACAGCTAAAACGAGTTTTTTTTTCCCCATTTTTTGTGTGACACCTTGACTGTAAATTGTAGTGAAAAACGTGCCATATATATACTGCGAAGTAATCATTTGACAGTAAGTTTCGGTTTGGCTTTGCGTGTAACTTAACAGGATAGACAAATCAAGGACAAGATGGAGAAATTTTGCATGCAATCAAATCTGTCTCTGAGCCACAGATACTCGTAGAAAGAGCCATATATGGCTCGCGAGCCATAGGTTCCCGACCCCTGTTCTAGAGGATGTGCTGATTATAATTGGATCAAATACAGGAAAATGTGTATGGCAGTATGTACACAGTCCTGTATACACACACACACACACAGAGTTGGACCAGTTAGTGTTGATAGTTGAGTATTGAAAGGCTGCTTCGAGAAAGATTATTTCTCTCAGCGTTTCCTTCCTCCCAATCAATTTGAGAAGCCTTCCAGTGTAAACGTTGACACAGACCATTAACAAAATATGACCCCAGGCAAATGGAAGGTTAGTGTAATCATTTGTGAAGGTCTTACTTTATCCATTATAAATGCCCTCCCCATTTTTTTTTACCAAATAAACATGCTGAATCTGAGCATTGCAGACGCATTAACAAATTGCTTTTGATTTCTGCTTTTTAAAATGTGCTTTCTGAGAGGCGGTGTTCAAATATTAATCCCAAAAAAACGGCAGAATACACAAACACTGAGTGCGCCTTATAACCGGGTCTACCTTAAAGACCGCAGAATGCGATGGATACAATTGAAAATGCATAGAGCAATTATATGTATGTGGTGCCATATAACGTTCTACAGACAAGATTTTACTGTATATTACCGCAAGTGAGCATCGGTTGTGCAATGGTTAATCAAAGCGATAAACATTGCTGACCTAAATTGCAAAACATTGCACGCAACGGGAATAGAACCGGAGACGTGGCAGTGAGAGAAGCGACGCTTTACATCTAGAACACTATTGCTACAGATGACAGAGGCATTAGAACTCATCTCATCTATCTATCACACAATTTTTCCTAATGGTGTCAAGAACACAGATCCGCATAGTACATTCTGATAGGTTAATGGCTCTTTTCATTAGTAAATATAGCTGAGAGATCAAATCATACTTATGCAAATCTGTAGCGATACAACTTGGGGGCGGCAGTAGCTCAGGAGGTAGAGCGATCGTTTTAGGATTAAGGGATCCCAGTTCGAATCCCGGCTTGTCCGTGTTACATGTCGAAGTGTCCTTGGGTAAGACATTGAACCCCCAATTACCCCCAATAAGCAGGTTAGCGCCTTACATGGCTGCACAGATCACGGCCGCTATTGGGAAATGTGAAGCACAATGTAAAGCGCTTTGGGAAGTCATTGACTTGAAAAGCGCTATGTAAATGCAGATCATTTCATTTCATTTTATTTCTGATGAACGCGAAGTCCATTCTAGTGCGACAAAGCTGACGTAGCACCACGTATGAATTGTTCTATCCGGAATATAAAGAGCATACTCAACCTGACAGTTCACAATCACAATGTCAAACCAACAGACCCTGTTTTGGCTGTGCGTCGCTGAGGATTCCTTTATATGGAAGCTCATTAAACAATTTAGGTTCACTGATGAGATTCTTTTTGATGAAGATCCACAGAAAAACTGCTAAGAGACAAACGCCAGGCACACAGGGTCATTTGATTGGGTGATTGGTAAGGATATTAAGTAATAGCGGAAGGGAGAAAAGATTAAAGTGTTATATTTGTTGATGTGGGACACATGCATTATTCTTATTTCATAAATTTTAGTGAAATAAAATACGCTGAAAGTGGCTCTCTCAAAAAAAAAAATTACTATTATGGCTATTTAGTTCAAAAAGGTTTAACCTATAAGAATGCACTGTGCAAATCAGTATTTCTAGCACCGTGAGCAAAAATAGTGGGATACGCTCCAATGCGTTTTCGTATGCCATGCAAAGTGTCGGCGCTTTCACCGCTATTACTCTGATTCGCTTCCCATTGCATACAGTTTTTCAGATTTTGGTCAGCAACACTTCATTGCATCATTGCATTAATATATACCTTAGGTGTTTAAAGAGCTCAACAGTTATACACAAATAAACACAGTAGCTTTTACAGTAATCTTAATTTTATGCGCCTTATGTATGAAAAAAGTATGACTAAAGACAATTTTCTGGGAGTGCACATTATCGTGTGGAAAATAGAGTAGTTCTTATGTTTCCTGCATGTCATCAAAAAAGTTAACATTGTATATTCTCTTAACAGCTGTGTGCAAATCTTTCTGCAGATGTGTGAGTTGATATTTTTAGAAGATTACAGCTGTCTCATTTGTCCATCTTAGATTTCCTCAACGTTAGGAGACTTTCAGCAGAGCTCTTACAGTTGGATAAAAGGCAACTTTTAATCATCACAAAAAGCAACACCAACAACACCAGACAATATCAAAGACTTGAAGGTGAGAAGAGATGAAATTGGATGTCAAGCGGCAGCTTAGAGGAAAACGGCAAAGCCGCAGAAACATTTTCCATCAAAAAGATGAGACACAGAACATTCATGACAGATGCCTGAGAATCTCAAAATGTGAATGGGCACGGTTGTTACTCATTCCCACCGATAGGCACCTCACAAGATGATTGAATGAACTTGCCAGGATGGAACTATTGCAGAATGTCTTATGACGGGATGATCTTGCATGCTCACACATTTACCTGCATCACAATTTGCTGCCATGCTAACGGCTGGCCGGTTGAAGGGTTGGGAGGCGCATTGGCCCGCCCGAGCTGCAGGGTGCGACGCTCCTCCTCAAGCGCCCGGGTTAACTGCTCAAAACGAGCCTCCTGCTCTTTCACTGACGCCAAGATGCTGGCAGCCGAGCGAACTTCATAGTCTTCCATGTCCGGGTATTAGTTGCACTTGTCCTGATCTTCCAGGTCAAGGAAAGAGAGAAGGGAGGGGAAGGAGGGGTACCAGGTCAAAAGAGACACCCAGGCCCACAAGAACAGTTGCAGCATCATTCAACTTTTAATCAAATAAACTGGGTTTTAGCAATTCCCCATCCACAATTGATAAATGTATTCTGTTTTTAATATTATAGACCTAGTAGGATTATTAAAAAAAGTGTCACTGAGTATGTTGTCACTATCAAATGAGTTTTCCAACGATATTAGTTTTATTATTTAATCATAACATTATTACTTTGATAATCACATAATTAATTTAGTTGTTATAAATGTAACTCCTATTTAGCAACATATTTTAATGAGGTATTGTGTGTGTATATATATATATATATATATATATATATATATATATATATATATATATATATATATATAATGTATTTATTGTATATAATATTTTATATATAATTTTCGACATCCCTAAAAAAATGTTCGTGTGTACCCTTTTTCGAATGGTCGTAAGTAGGGGAGCGTCTGTATATGGATTGTCAGTGAGCTGTAAAAAATTATTTCGCACCTGCTGGGATCAGTTTAACAAAAGTGGCAGGAATTTAAATTGCTTTACGATTTGTATATGCGAGACAATGAGTGGGATTTAATAAATGTTCCTTGTCCCACCTTATTTCGGGGATTCTGTTATGATTTAGGTTACATTTACATGTGCACACAAAGACTATAAGTGCCTGAAATGAATGAATAAATTAATGAATATTTAAATGCTGAATGTATTCTTTCATATCAGTGTACTTTCCTAGCAATGGTCTGACCATACAACCTACATGTCCTTGTAATGTACATACCCAGAAATGTCTGTTAAGAATTTTATGTTCCATTTTCGCCAATCCATAACCCTCTTTTATAAAAACTGTGATCTGCATTCGTCGATGCACTCCTGGCCTCTTGCGGGGAGAGCGCTGCTCTGATCAATTGGTCCGGAGTGCATTCTGTTTGACTTTTATCTTGAAACTCTCTAATAAATGTCCTAAACTGAACTGCTTCTCTCCAGGTCTATTTTTCTCCGTCGAATACTCAGTCTGGTCCAGGAAATTGAACACGCAGCGAGACAAGGATTGTCTGACATCTACAACCTGCAAAGGTAATGGCATAAGATGCCAGTTTGTAAATTTGACTATAATACCTCACTGTTGGTCATTATTTTGACTACTATGCACTGTTTACATTTTTGTCGACTACAACAAGAGTTTATCAAATAAACAATTATGGAATATCTGGTTTTTGTAAGCAAGGAAATTTGATCCAAAGAAAAGGCTTAGGCGGGGGGCTTTTGAAAGAGGTTGGAATTTCTTATTTGAGAGTTGGTTAATCTCCTGTTCTTCTTACAAGTTCACAACCCATTGATGTATTCTCTACTTACGTTTTACATAAACGTATCAATAATAAAGCCTCGATCAGTCCTTATAGAATTTCCTCCAAGGCTTTGCCATTTTATGACAAATAGATGTTCGAGTTGTGAAAAAAAAAATTAAAAACACACAATGTCAATATAATTTTTTTAAAATGTTTATTAACGTGAGGTTATTCTTTTAAATCTTCCAGACTGATAACATTTATTTTTTGGTCACCATGACCTATTACTACTTTGGCAAGATGTTTGTTTTTAGAAAACAAAGATGTCATAGATATATAACTATATTAAAGACGGTTTATCTTTAGGACAAGTTTATAAAAGCTAGGAAGATGAATAATTACCACTCAAAACCTAAAAAAAAAAAGATTAAACCGTTACAACCACCTCCCAGAGATGAAGGTAGTACAACCTTACAACCATATCAGTTGCCGTATTTAGCCACATTTTTGCCAAAAAATCTTGTGCTAACATTATTTTGAAGCCATGATTAACATACGTCAAATCTTATGTGACTCTCGAAGGGGTTACAAACTTTAGCTAATTCTATATTGCACTTCATTTAATCAAAGACTTCCCAAGACAAAATAAATGAGTACTATGAACTATATACAATAGTACAAACCATTAGTCAGATTTTTAAAAAAAAAAAAAAATATGGATGAGATATTTTTAAACACAAACCTTAATTTTTGTGAAGGCCAGGTCGTTAGCTAAAAATGTTTTGGAATTATATTTTTATGTGATTAAGGGGCTGAGATAACAGTGATTGACTAGGCAAGGTGTTTACAATGCAGTTTAGTTTTCGGGACAAGCCTAGTTTTTGTGGGGATGTCAGTCACTTCAGTCCTTAATGGGTTAAACTGCAACAATTCAAACTGTGAGGTGGCAGTAGGTTCAGAGCACACTGTGGCATCTGTGCCCGTTAAATCTCTTTCATTTGCACTTTTCTGACACCAGTGCCAAAAGGGAAAAGCTCAAATTCTCCTCACAAAGCAAAGGCCTGCGAGGGGTTATCCGGGATTTACAAAGCCAAACTCAGCAGACACATTAATGAGGCAACTCTACTGGGTGCCAATTACTTGTTTGTGTTCTGAAGTTTGACGCCTATTTGCTAATTAATACTGGGTGGAAAGGATGGCACTGAGTGTAGGTTTTGACGAGACAACACTGGGAAAAAAATGGAAACCTATTTCAACAATTGCTGGCACATAAATGGAATTAAACATTGGGCACTTGGGGCATATCAAACAAAGACTGCATAACCAGACCTTAAGTAAAAAATATTTTATATTTGCTTAAGTCTTAAGACTGTGTAGTGGTGTAGGAGGTACTTTGGGTGTACTTGTGATCATTTTTTTATTCGAGCAGAGCATAGAAAATTTTGTCATTACGCAGTAATAAGTGGCCATGGAACAGAAAATTCAGTGTTGTTGTTTTTTTTTTATCTCAGACTGGCTCATATCAGAAGTCTGGTTTGGATTCCGCTCTTGTTGGACCTCCTGTGTAAATATTTCCTAAAACAGAAATAATAATGACCATTATGGGCAGGACTATTTTATTCAGAGCTGTAGAAAATATGACTTAGGCAGAATAGGATATAGTATACTGTACTGTATGCTATCCTGAAGTTGACTTCATTTTTACACATCTCAATTATTATTTGCAGGTGCAAACGTGTCCAGTCAAGTATTGCATATGAAAAGACAATTGGCGACAAAATTCAGACAAAACTAAGGGGTAAGATAAGCGTTTTCCCATTCTCATCCAAAGAATAAAACAAATTCGTTCTTTCCTGCAAATGAACAATCAGAAGCATAATTGATGAATGACAATGTTCATTCTTCATGCACATGCACAGGACTATAATATATTGTGACATCCAAGCAATGCCAAAGGCCCCAATCCAACACATCCAGACTTTCCACTGTCATTCAGGCACACATTTTGACTCCATATCAGTCATACTGTCATAAGCTGGTGATTTTTAGATAACAGTTGCAAGCCTGAGTGTCACGTTTCCACACAAACACGGATATCATCCTTCATTGATGCAATGATATTGATGTTGCATGTAAATTGAATTGGAAATGCCACTCCACAACAATACAGACCTAGAAGATATGCAGGCCAATACTTGTTAGGCGACACTCATCCCCAACACGGGACAAAAACAGAGGGATAAAAACTGGGAAAAAGACAAGAGACAACAAAAAAGAAACAAAGGCAGAAATGCTGAGGTTAATTCATAATCTCCAATAAAATATGTAAAACTGTTCAAACACCATTGCAATCATGGCATTCTTAAACATTCAAAACGAATAACAGCAAAATGAAAAATTGATTTATATGTAGGTTGGAGAAAACCCTTGTTTTATAGGTGCTTATATTATTACATGTTTATGTTTACATCAAGGACTATCAATTTCCATTAAAATAATTATTCCATTATTTGTAACAAATACACCTTGATGGGAGTTTTACAATTCTTTAACCCAACTAGGAATTTCAGAAATGTTATTTTTGTCTTCAGGTCTTTTAATCAACAAAGGACTGGGACTGTTCCTCAAAACAAGGCATGTGTGGGATTTGATGACACTTAAGTGCTTCTTTCGTTCCAATGAGAATTCGTGTTTTATTTTCTCGTATTCATGTTTGGCAGATCCCCTTTGGCATAAACAAAGAATACTGTTGTTGATTGACTTTTGGCTTACGACATGAACATTTATACCAACAAACAGGAGGAGGGAGTGGACGGAGAAATTAAACAGTCATGTAAAGTCCTGGGCCTTGGTAGTTAAGAGCATTATAGTCATCATGAGAAAACACCAAGAGTTTACACTGGTTTCGACCTAAAGTGGGTTTTTTAATTCATCATAAAGACACTGTTTGAGTAAAACAAAATTAGTATCTTTTTTAAATGAAGGATTAAAGTCATTCTATTGCTGTTTTATTTATTTATGCATCAATCTATGAATCTTCCTACGTATCTCCCTACCTGTGTATCTATGTACGTATCTCTATATCTACCTACCTACCTTGGTACCCACCTATCTACCTAGGTACCTACGTATCTTCCTACCTATATATCTCCGTAAATATCTACCTGTCACGGTTGCCATGGCGCCCAACTGGTCCCCGCCGTGTGGCGCCAGGTTTTGTCACAGTTGCCACGGCGCCCAATTGGCCACGCCCATGGACACCAGCTGAAACGCGTTGACAGATTGCTGCCGGACTACTTAAACGCTGTCTTGTGAATCGCCTGGTGTCAGAGCGTCTGCGAAACTTCGTCTAGACTCTGTTGCGATATGCCAAGTCCTGTGAATCTCCGTTTTTGCCTGTGTTTTGATCCAGTTTTATTTTTCGGCCCCATCTGTTTGATTTTTACCACTCCTTAGTTCTGATTTCAATCTACTTCCACGACCATCGATCCCCGGATTGAGTGTGCGCTCATTCCTCCTCTCCCCATTAAACTGTGAGTAACATTACGCAATTGGGTTCTCATTCCTATTTCCTCTCCTGGTTTGTAACACTACCTACCTATATAACTACCTGCCTATCTACTTAACTACCTACCGACATATCTACGTTCCTATTCTACCTACATACAGATCTACCTACCTAGGTATCTACCCATCTAATGAGCTCTCTCAGCTTTTTTTAAAAATATGTATATGTATTTGTTGGCCTGGAGAGGGATGGGCACCACCAGGCTGTACTTGCCCAAGACACACCTCAGAAAATGCTGCCACTACGACCCTGGTGGTTAAGGGTTTCTCTCACACACACACACACACACACACACACACACACACACACACACACACACACACACACACACACACACACACACACACACACACACACACACACACACACACACACACACACACACACACACACACCACATCCATTCTTTTATTTAGGTTTGTATTTATTTATTTATTATAACTAATATTACAAGTGCACATCCATCCTTTGAAACAATTATTAAAACAATTCAGCAGCAAACGTCCCAATAATGTACAAAGCTCAAAAGAGTGAACACCAAAATTGGTAATAATCAGACAACTATAGTCGAGCATCCCTTCTCACATCAATTTGCATCTGACAAGAAAGGAGCTTGAAGCAAGGCAATCATGGAGTCAATCAGGCTGAAATTTCCTAAAGTCAAAGCATTCATTTATCATCATGCTCATCAACAGTTGTGAAGCGTCCTGAAATCTACTTCTTGTTGCTGATGAATATACCAAGGCATAATGCTCCACAAGTGCAGCAAAATATGACTTTCTAGGAGGTGAACCTCCTAAAGTCTGATATTCGAGACGAGCTTATTTTCGCTACTAGAATCCAATTTATACGCACACATCCTTGACATGTACATAAAGTGTCACAGCAAATACTTGCGTGATTGACATTTTCAGTTATAAGTTAATTTCAAGTGTCAGTGGCGAGTGTCAGTGAGACTTTCTGCTTTCAAGCACTGTTTGCCAATCAAAGGTAATCACTTGTGATGTCTGACTCCATTTATACAATCAAACTGCTGCGTGCAAAAGGATACATTTAAAGTAATCACCCTGAGGGTTGTTTTAATTGAATGTACTTATTTAATCGTATATAACGTGCAGCCCTCATTTAATATGAAAACTATGAATTTTTATCCTCACCTTTTCTCAGCACAAACTAAGCATTGTAGGTCACAAACGTGTCAAAAACTATCGACTATTGAAAACATGAACTATAAACACAATGCCAGAATACATTTTCAATGTATTTAATGTTTTTCAAAGTCTGATTCAGTGTCAATAAATGATTTCAATCATGGCCCCGCATATATAGCAATGTAGTGCCGTAAAATTATGTAATGATGAGTTCAAATCTAATGTCTTTTCCTGTGTCATCTATCACCCTAGTGGTTTAGTGGTCAAGAATTGGTATTCTCGCCACTGCGATCAGGATTCTACTCCCATTGCATCAAATGTTTTGCAAATGTGGTTGGCAAAAGTGTTTGACTGATCAAACATTGTTCAAATATGATAATGTACTTCCGCAAAACCTCATGTACAACCTCACCAGAACGTTCTTTTTTTGGTTGTTGTTTTTTTTTTCTTTTAAGCGCATTACACATGAATAAATATGGTACCTTAAATTGCACTAAGCTTTTTAAACATTCACTCACTTGATTGATTAAAAGGTTTTAACTGAGCACCTGTGAAGAAGAGTATACTTTTATTATATTTGTTTTAAAGCAATATTCACCTGTTTTCATCCATCTCTGGGGTCAGCTATTTTGAGTTTGTGTCAGGGGTTAATGGTAGTGACCATTGATGGCTTTGGAAAACAGATGAAACGTCATTGGTTTTTATCTGAGCCTTGGGCAACTTTTATATTATCATCTTGCTGCACTGGCTCTCAAGAAGGATATAACAGTAAATTGGATTATTGCCTAGTAACTCATACTCTACAAATACAATTTATCAAAGTGTTGTTATTAAACTAATTTTATTGTTAGCAAATACTTTAGGTTGACCTGCACTTTACGTCAGCAAATAATCCTGGGGGCATTTACTAAGTTATATTTGTAAAGAAACCTATCATGTTTTTTTGTTTATAACCTATTGCGTTATACACAAGATTCAATCTGCAACCTCAGTAGAACTAGGATTAAAACTACACTTCTATTCTATAGCTTATGAATGACCTATATTTCACGTTGACAATATCAGTTCTCAAGGTTTCTTAATTACCTCATGCTGAGGTTTTAAAGTTTTTCCTTGCCCACATGTAGGTTTTGGATCAGGAGGTGGTGTAATAATAGTCTGCAGTCTGTATAGCCCTTTGAGGCTTCTTGTGATTAAGGGTGTCACAAATAAACATGATATGACCATTTTTTACGGTAGATTACCGTATTTGTGCAATGATTGATCTTGCGAAATATATCGCTGACCAAGATAGCAAAACATTGGATTCAACAAGAATGAAACCCTTGTTCCGGCAATGAAAACCCCAGATGCCAACCGAAAGACCCTCCGTGATGTGAATGACACATGAAAAGACATTGGATTTTTATCTCATCATCACACTATTTTTATTCAAGGTACCAGAAACGAATGCTTGAGAGTGGAGAAACAGAAAGTTGTCTTGAAAGATATAAACACTCTGATAATGAATCAGACTTCGAAGGACATTTAATAAATACATTGTAAATTTTACGTCTGTATTGTGTTCATAGTGTACATTGTCAATAAATTAATTTAATCATGGCCTCACATGTTAAACAATGTTTGTCACAATACTTAGTTTGAACTGAGAAAAAGTGAACCATTTAATACAATTTTTTTTTCAAATTAGGCACGCGCATTATATACGAGTGCGCGTTATACACTAACAAATGAGGTAATTAAGATTAAGTGTCTCACAGTTCATAGTGTAATCATGATGACCATGTATTGGAAAAACTAAATTACAGAAATCACAATGCTGTCAGAAAACTGACACGCATATTCACACATTTCAATTGTCACTTAGAAAATGTTAGCTTTTGTGTCAGAGTTGATGCAACATTTTGCAGATGTTTTCTAAAAAGGTGCAATCGCTCATCAATGCCATTGACATGTCTGCCATCCAGCAAGAGCGCGAAATTGTCTTTGAAAAGCCTCCAATTTTTATCGTAAAAACTGAAAGTAAATGTATTACCTCGTGCAAATTGTTGCATAATCAACCTTTCAGAATTATTGATCAGGTCACTTGACCTCACTGATTTCAAAAAGACAATATTCCCATTCGCTATCTTTGCAAATTTAAGGAATGATTGATTATCATTGTGTATGTGACTAATGTGAGTGGTGTCAATGTACCCAAAAATAAAAACAGCATTCTTTGCATATTAATATTAGTTGCAAAGAGTCTTTTAATACTGTCATAGGCAACCTTTTCTGTACCACGGACCATTTTTACGTCTGACAATATTATTACGGCTCGGACTACCAAAAATATCAGTAATAATAACAATAAAAGAATTATTATCATTATTATTATCATTGTTAATATGATTATTATACCTAAATCCACTATGTAACATGGGAAAAGGCTTACATTTTATCTCATCATCACACTATTTTTACTCAAAGTAACCTGTTTGGGGAGTTGTTAGGGTCTGACATACATTCTACCAACAGAGGGCTCAGACCGTGGTTTAAACTGGGAACCGGTATGTCCAATTATCACACACCTGTGCCCAATTATCCAGAACCCATTAAATGGACATTTTGAACATTAGACTCTGTTCGTCCATTAGCATTTTTCATTTTGTCTGCCATTGCCATCCTGGTTTTCATTGCCATTTTCATATCCACTTTCATATTAGATCCCCTGTTTCCAGTTCCAGGTGCCGAACCCACATGGGTTCATCCATCCATCCATTATCTGCACCCTTTATCCTCAATAGGGTCGCGGGGGTGCAAGAGCCCATCCCAGCTATCTACGAGCAGTGGGCAGGGGACACCCGGAACTGGTTGCCAGCCCGTCGAAGGGCACACAGAGACTGACAACTCAATGGCTCATTCACGCCTAGGGACAATTTGGAATGGCCAATTCACCTGACATGCATGTTTTTGAAATGTGGGAGGAAACAGGCGTGCCCGGAGGAAACTCACTCAAGCACGGGGAGAACATGCAAACTCCACACAGGAGGTTCGATCTCATGACCTCAGAACTGTGCCGCGCACGAACTAACCACTGTGCCGCCGTGCTACCCCACATATGTTCATCCACCCTCAAATCATAACATTGAATTTATTCACAAAAGAGCATGGACAACTTTTTGTTTTTTTCTTTGCGGCCCAGTACCAAATGATCCACGTCCCAGAACTGGTCCGTGGCCCAGAGGTTGCTGACCACTGTTTTAATACATCCGACTTGGTTCTGAATTTTTAGCTGTTAAAAAATATTATAAATAAATAGAACCTCAACATGGCAGAACTGATATTTACTAAGTGTGAGAAATATTCAAACAAGGACTTTTCCTGTTGGGGGAATAAACAAACGTAATGAAATAAACAATCAACAAGAAATTTACAAGCAAAGCAAGCCAGTCCCTAGGGGAGACGCAAGTAATTTTTAAAACTAAAAACACTGTCAGGAAGCATAATTGCCGTGATGATGAGCTGAACAAAGTGATTAACAAAAGCTGCAGGTGTAAAGGAAGAGGTGGTAGTACCTTTGATGTCGGCGAGTGCCGTCACGCCACAGGAAGAAAAAGAAAAGGCGAGGCTCTGATAGATTGGAATTGATGTTTCCGTCTCTCGAGAGAGTTCTGTGACCAAAACAAAATGACATCGGAATTAAATATGCATCCAACTCACTGAATTTGCATTTTATAAGAAAATATCATATCACGCAGCATAATACAAAACAAAACAGTGACTATGTAGAAAAAATGTTAAGCCATTGAAACATAGTGTCTTTTGTAGGATGCTTTTTTACAGACGTAAGTGAATTGAGGATTAGACTTGTTGAACCAGACAAAATCCAATTTTAACTCATAGATGCTTGATCTCTAATATGAAATGCATATGTTCCATTCCTGTATTCACAAAAACTGACAGTGAAATCAATCTGTGTCTGGTCATTGGTGTACCCTCTCGCCTCTCTTGCACATCTATAACTTCCGCCTCACCCCACAAGGTCACCAAGATTGTAAGTGCTTTCTCCCACCCAGCTCACAGCCTGTTCAATGTGCTGACATCAGGGAAAAGACTACAGTCTCTCAGAGCCAGATCCAGCAAGCTAAAGGACAACTTTTTTCTTCAGGCTGTCAGGACTCTAAACTCTCTCCCTGCCCATCTTCCTCCCACCCCCCAGCCTTGTGCCAAATAAGTGGATTACTAGATTCTTGCTACGCTTTTCACATTTTTTAGTCAAACCCAATATATTTTGACAAAATAAAACTTATGTTGTTGAGTCACTCAAGGCGCCTAAGGTAATCCTTAGTAGCGCTAGACTCGCTTGTGGGAGGCTCCGTAGTTCTCCGAAGGAGAGGGGCCTGCGACTGTCCTGTGCCGCCAGGCCTGACGGGGTGTGACCCAAGCAAACCAAGCATACGAAGCCTCTGAAGTCCTTAGTACGTTCGGACAGGCCGGTGCATGATTTATGGAAGCCCCGTGGGCAGGTAGTACAGGTGATTGGGGTGTGGTCGCAACGAACGGTTCGAAAGCACCACTGGCATTTGGACTGGGGGGCCGGGGTTGCTCTCGTTGTCGCCCGCCCTAAGAAGAGCAGAGAGAGGAGAGTAGAAGAGAGAGAAAGAGAGGGACAGATAGAAAGAGAGAAAGACAGACAGAGTAAACCGCAAAAGGGTCAAAAGAGAGTGAGAGAGGTGGGGAGAGAGTAGGAAAGAGAGGGATAGAGAAAATGAGAGACAAGAGTGTAAAGGGGGAAGAGAGAAAAGGAGAGACAAAGAAGGAGAGAGGACCAAGAAAGAAAGAGAGAGCGAGTCTGAGTGGATTAAGTTGGATTCATAAGGCTCCCCCGGGAGAGAGCCCTTCACAGGACATCACGGGAAGGTTCCTAGTCTTTGTCCTGCACTAGCTGCTGTTGGTTATTTGTATTGAGCCTTAACTATTGCATATGTGCACGTAGAAAAGGAAGCAATTTATTCTGTGCTGTATGTTGTGCATATAGGAAATTTGAGAATAAAGTTGAAGTTGAGTAGGTAAAATAAATAATGAGGGATATAAAGATAATAGAAATATCTTCATATTGCTTATTTAAATTGCCACAATATATATATTTTTTAAATGTTATTCTTTTCTTTGATTCCCAGCAAACAACAGTGGCTAGTGCACCACGATTTCCTACTAGAACGGTTGGAAAAATGGATTGGTCTCTCAGGAACTGTCCTCTCATGGTACAGATCCTACCTCTCAGATAGAACGCACTGTGTTAAATATGGCGAAATGACATCTGAGCCCTTTAGTGTTACCTGTGGTGTTCCGCAGGGTTCAGTGCTTGGCCCCCTTCTTTTCAGCATTTACATAATTCCATTAGGTGATATTATTCGCAAGTACAATATCAGTTTCCACTGCTACGCAGACGACACTCAACTATATCTTCCGTTGGAGGAATCTGCCACACTAAACTGTGGAAATTTGGAGGCCTGCCTCATTGAGATAAAAGAGTGGATGTCACTCAATTTCTTGCGTCTTAACTCTGAAAAGACCGAAATGTTAGTCATTGGTCCATCTAAATGCCGCTACTTATTCTCAAAAACTGCTGTGAACATTGACAAATGTCACATCACACAGAGTGACTCAGTTAAAAATTAAGATGTCATATTTGACCCTGATCTATCCTTTGAAACGCATGTAAAGAAAATTACTAGAACCGCTTTCTTCCATCTTCGTAACATTGCTAAAATTCGTTCTATACTGTCTCAGTCGGATGCGGAAATTATAATTCATGCGTTTGTTACCTCCCGTCTCGATTACTGTAATGCACTACTCTCTGGTCTCCCGAAGTCTAGAATGAAGTCTCTTCAGCTGGTACAAAATGCCGCAGCGAGGCTTTTAACTAGGACAAAAAAGTCCGATCACATCACACCGATTTTGGCTAACCTGCATTTGCTCCCAGTTAGCCTTAGATGTGATTTCAAGGTTCTATTAGTATTATACAAAATCATACATGGACTTGCTCCCTCTTATCTTTCAGATCTGATTTCCCCCTATGTCCCGGTCCGAAGCCTACGTTCTGAGAGTGCCGGTCTTCTGGTGATCCCAAGAGCAAAGAAGTGTTCTGCTGGTTCAAGAGCGTTCTCCATCACCGGCACCGGTGCTGTGGAATGCTTTTTCCCCTGAGATCCGATCTGCAACCTCAGTGGAAATGTTTAAATCTAAGCTTAAAACTCACTTCTACTCTATAGCATATGAATAACCTACTCTTCTCGTCGGCTCCAGAGCAGGGGAATGTATAATAATATTCTGAAAAATAGTCTGTGTAATATAGTGTAATAATCTGTGAAGCCCTTTGAGACTCTTCGTGATTTAGAGCTATACAAATAAAAATGACTTGACTTGACTAGTTTATGACTGCAGTCTAATTTAATGTAGGACTGTTTGGCCCTTAGCATGACTAGCACAAATCAATCATACCAGTAAAACAGCAACACAAAACAGAATATTTTGCACCACACGTGACATGAACCCGTTCTATTTATTTGTTACTTCTTTCATGATCGAAAACAATTTATTTTATTTCTCGTTGGTTTTTAACAACATTATATATCGTGAGCGGGTTTTAAACCTGCCAAACAAACAACACATTTTTTATTATGGTGCCAATAGTATGTATTGTGATATTTACCATACCATGGCATTTGGATATTGCTGCGAAGGTGAAAGTAGACGCATGGTTTTGAAGGTTTTTTTGTGTCCAATAATCATCATGATGAAAATAATACCAATCCACAATCAAAAATGCAAAGAACACTGTTTATTTGTATCTGGGATCTTATTTTTTGGGTCATAAATGAACAATCAAGACCAAGGGTGAGTGCTGTAACATAAATCGATCAATAAATCAACATTTTTACTTTTCAGCTCTGCTTCTCCTGACAATTTACACCAACCTATCAGCCATTAAATATTTGGTTCTATTTTGTCTGCATCCACCCATCCATTATCTGCACCACTAATCATCAGGAGCGTCGTGAGGGGGCTGGAGCCAATTCAAGCAATCAGCCGTTAGTGGGCTGGGGAAACCATGAACTGGTTGCCAGCCAGACACAGTACTTAGTCTACATTGAGGAGAAAAATCCCTGGATACAAAAAGTCACTCATTCACTCATTGCAATTAAAGATCATGGTCTCAGATTAAGAGGTGCTGATCTTTATCCGATGATGGCCCACCCCTTACCACTGGTATCCATCAGCAACCTTGGCTCCTACCTGTTACTTTACATTTGTGGTCGCCAAACATGTAGTGAAATTTCTACTGATGCTTATAACATGAAATGAATAATATTCATCATCAAACAATCTATATTGACGATTTAAACGTGGTTTTCTCTAAATACTGGTAAAGTAAACAAACAAAACAGTTTTGCTGTGGTAGCAAGGTCATCCCCCATTAGGAATTTCCTTTTATTGCAGAGGTTTTGCTGACAAAACACAAACAAACAATTTTTGACTTTGATACTGCCTGAAGCAATCCATCATAGATAAATACATACATACAGCATGTAAGAAGTTTTTCCCCACATTTTCTAGACACTGAATGATTCCTTATAATGAGGCAACGCTTGCTTCAACTGATGTGCAGTCTGACCTTTGTTTTCTCACTGCCGCATTAGAAAAACATTAACATCCAAGGGATTAGTAGAGAAAATGACCTACGACAACACAAGATAAAGAATTAATTTTGATGCTTGATACCTCGGGACGAATGATTCAGACATGCAAAGCACTGACTGGCTCGGCTGCCTTTGATACAACAGATCAACTGTGGCACTGAATGATGATCACATCGTCCTTTATTATCCATCTATTCGTTAAAAGCGAGACAGGTTCAAGACCATAGTTACCCCAAAGTGTATAATCTTCATATTTTTCTTTGAAGGTTGAAGCTGGTGTACTTTGGGATAGTGTTTTAGGATCTGTTTATACCCATTTTTCTTAGCCTGATAGCGATTCTCAAATCTTGAGTAGTCATTGATATAAATACTACATACCATAATCATGTAAAATTCCCTTCCCTCTGCAAAAATGACACCCAAACAACATACTGTATATCACCATTTCTCTCATTTCAGGCAGTCAATATTAGTATCGGAACTTGCCAATCACTTATTAAAATTAAAACACAATTCTCTTTTAGACCACAGAGATTGAATTTAAAATATGTCTATTTATTAAATCCACTACTTAATTAAATCATTAAAACAATTGTTTTTGACGTAATCTCTGCATTGTTTTTGAACTCTTCTAACAAGTTTATGCAGAGACCCCCTGCTACTTTATGGCTGGTTCACTCCTTTGAGAATTTTGATTTGAATTGATTTTGTCTTTATTGCAATTGACATCAATGTATAGTGCATTGTGTTCTGCAGACAGCGGGGACTGATTAGGGAGGGCGCTTTGTGTTGGGTAGGCGTTACTATCTGAGTGTGCAACTTTCAGCGGCCTGTTACATTAAGGAGAAATTCAGCAATTAAATTTGACTCTGAGGAAATTCAAAAGCTCAGCGAAATGGTGATCACCAGCAAGTGATTATTATCGAGTTCCAGAAGTGACTTGGGCGGCCTCAGGAGAAGGCAAGAGCGGTGCTGCTGTAAATAAATTCCATTCTTTTTTGTTGAACACGATGCCTACATTCCAGCTTCCTTGCATTTGGGTCCACCTCCACAAACGTGACACAGTATATAATGTAACTTTACAATTCCTTGTCCAAAAGCGAGTTCAAACTTCCCAGAGTACCTCCAGAAAACAATATCGACCCCAGATTTGATTTGCTTTCTGACAGCGTTCTCTTTTCCTGGGTGAGTTTACATCAAAGACACATCATCTCTGAGCACAGAGTATCTGTGATGCAAAGATAAAAAGAAGAAGTGATTCTGGATTTGCTTCAGTAGGAGACTTGGCAATGGCCCCAAATGGACATCTCACCCTAAGAGTAAGCTGTATGGACATTTCATTGGATGTAGTAAAGATGATATGATGCTCTTGGAAGTGTCTCCCCCATTGAGTTTTTCAAGCGAAAAACAAGCAGCTTGTCAGTAATGCCATTGAGTCCATACAAAGCACTGTCAGACCTCAGAGATGAGAAATCAAAACATCCAGTCTGCCTACGCCTACTCAAGATAATTTAGTTTCTTAAAACCATCATGATAATGGCAAGTTGTGGTTGACATATTGTAATAACAAAACGCTCAAGACAAATTTGTTCATTTCTGCTTGTGTTAACTCACAAGACAGGCAGAAAATTAAAAAATCAAGTATGACATGTTCTCCTTGAACCTACGTTGTTTGGAGAATGCCCCTGAGTAATTCAGTGATTAATAATAAATGATGAGTAGGGGGTTATCTAGCGTGCGGGGGTGGAAGGTGGACTGCACAACCCAGTCCAAATTTTTAAGATCATATTTGCTGTGATACTAAAGAAAAGATAACTGGATGAAAATACTTGTGACGAATAAGGAAGAAAAGGATGTTATATTTATGTCACTTTTGTACACGTTCTTCACCTTTCAACATTGCAATGTTTATTGCTAGCTTATACACTAGCTTCTTAGATGGCTTTTGATTCCACCTCAAACAAAACACCCATGTGCCACATTGTCATAAAACTGAATTTAATGTAATTATTTCAAGCCATTTCGTGCCATTTCAACATTGCCAGGTAATGGTTGGGCTGAAAGCAGAGCAAGGAAAGGCTCTCTTGCATATTTGTATTTTGTTCGTACAGCGTGCGTCTGGAGAGAGAGCAGCCGCTAATTGCTTCTTGCAAAAGAACATTACAGACCATCATCATTAGTCCACATAAACAGACGGGCTTGTGTGATAAGAGGCAAGAAAAAGGCTTTACAAATGTGTAAAGACAGCGGATATAAGATCTTATTTTGTACGTTCAAGAAAATTCACCTGAATTTCCTGAATTTATATCAATCAATGCACTTTTCATGGAAGGTATTTCATTACTTAAATCGAAGATGCAATTATACCCAGCTTGATATCTTAACCCTAATGGCATGCTCTTTCTTTTGTCACACTGTACATGTCAGTGTGCATGATTTGAGTGTGAATTTGAAGTGTGAAAACTTGGCCATTTATAATCTTTATACTTTCAACCCCTCTAAATACTCAGTGGCATCAGACCTATCCATACACATATAGTTTTTTTCTTTTTTAACAGCATTTATCCAACACGCACACAACCACCGCACACCACTACTAAAACTGACTAAAGAAAAGTAACTGAACTGTATATATATATATATATATATATACATATATATACATATATATATATATATATAGATTATATACACACATAACATTTCTAGGTGAATATTACACATGGCCAAAGTAAACCTTTGCATTAGTCAAAAAGTGGTGGTAATAAATGCCAATGTTTTGGGGACAATAGCAATTTCCCCAAAACTTCACACAATTCATGTCATCGTACATTATTTGTTTTTTTAAAAATATTTTTTTACTTACAATCACTCAAAATGTTCGGTGGCATGCTCCCTATCCAAATATATATAGTTTACATTTTTTTTTTATTTATTCCCCCGCCTCTTAGGACAGTACAGGTCCTAAAAGTGACTATAAAGAAAACTAACTAAAATTTATATATGTATAACATTTCTAGGAAGATTTTTGTTATGGCCTAATTAAAACCTTTACATCAGTCAAAAAGTGGTGGCAAAAGCTTTTTCAATTTATGCCATTTTTTGACAATCGCAATTTTTCCCAAAACTTATACAATTTATGTAAGTGTACATTATTTGGATGTAAACTCAAAGTGTGAAAACTCAGTCATTGATAAATAATTTTGACTTTCAACCACTCAAAATGTTTGGTGAGATTAAACCTATCCATACATATCATTAACAATTTATTTATTTATTCTACCCGCCCCTTAGGATAGTCCAAGTTCTATAAGTGCATACAAAGAAAACTAACTTAACTGCATCAACAAATACATAACATATTTAGTTGTATATTTTATATGGCATAACTAGAGCTTTAATCAAAAGGTGGTGGCAAAACTTTTTAATACATACCATCTTTTTGACAAAAGCAGTTTCCCCAAAAACCTCACCATCCAATTTTGCCAGGTAAACACTATTATTTGGGCTTTGGCGTCATCAGCTGGTGTAGTGGTGTGAACACTTAACAAAACATTTTACTTCACACACAATTGACTCCACAGCACTGAAGAGAAAAATACCAAGAAATGCATTAAAATACACTAAGTTTATGATATAATACCGATATAATGTTATCTAATCATCTACAAGTATACGCCATATAAGTAGTACTGTACCTGCTTTATGCTATGTGAGTATGTATGGACAATATAATTGTTTTATAGCAGGTGCAGAGCTTTGGAACATTTGGTAATTCGCATAGGTTTAAATCGCCCGCTATTCGATAATTTCACTTAGGGATCCCCAACTCCAAATGGATTGTTGTTTCCCAGGGGTCTACTGTATTTCAATCAATTGCCCCTTGAAATTCCATCAACTAATCTCAGGGTAATAGTACTCGCAGTTGAAATGGAACTGCCGTAGTACTCCGTAGTATTTTCATAACAAAGAAAGCCCGCTTGGAATCTGTGGATTTCCACATGGGTGGAATGTGCTGTCAGCCTGTCACGTTACACACGGACGGTCAAACACGGTCAGTAATTAGACCGTCATGTAAATCACATCACCATGTGGTTTGTAGCCTGCATAACTCCATAAATAGGTGTTTAATTCACAAATTTAAAACAATGACTCAACTTCCTTGGTACAGAGTAAACATCAATTAGGTGAAGTTAAACAGTCCTTAAGATGACCTGTCAATTGATATTAAAAAGATTGAAAATTACTGATTGATATATGTATAGAATGAAGTGATTGACCTTTCCTCCCGCTGGCTCGCTCTCTCAGTCAGCCAGTCGGGGCTAACGTCAAATTGTGCGCCACCCCCCCTAAAAAACATCAATTAATTTGAAATAGTACTGGGTTCCAATTTATTCTTTCGCTCTCTCATTCAGTAAGTGAGAAACTCCTCTGATGAAGGCTGTCCCCCCAAAAATGGTGTGACTTACAACATATTTGGGTGAAATCCCATGTTTTTGTAAGATTGTTTACATTTCTAACGAAATACGACTTGTATGCCATCTCTTATGACTTTTAAGCGTCTTTGGTCCGAACGTAACCATGTCCCGCTTGTGACGTCACAGGCAATGCACGGTTTGCGGAAGTAGTCATGGATGTTAACGCCGTAGAGTATCTAGCAATATGAAAGTTATCTACGTTTCATGGACCTGCCGAGCGGCAGCCTTTCCAGCAGCTCCCCTGTTATCTCGCACTTTTTGTGATTGTCTGCTTCTATCTTCGGTGTTTTTCGTCCCGTTTGACAACTACACTTTGGATTAATTTCTATCCTATGGACATGGGTTTTAACGCACAAAAATGCGTTTATTCGAGGAATCAACTCCTTGCCCTGAAGAATTCTCGTGCCGGCGTGATGAGGGGGGCCTATCGTGGATGAAGAGCCGGAGCTAGCTAAGCGGCTAGCGGCGTTATAAGTTTCCGGTATAGTCCGTAGTCATGGTAAATGTAAACTCTATACCAAATAAGACAGACGAACTGGCTGTGCTGGTGAAAAACATCAAAGCGCACAGGGAGTGCAGTTGCTGTGTTTTACGGAAATGTGGCTCACGTTTAGCATCCCGAACGCTAACATGTAGCCACCCAGAGCTACCCGGACCGGAGCTATCCGGAGCTAACTGGCTTAAGCGCTGTTAGACAGAGGCACGAAAGCCTGCGGGAAGCGGAGAGGAGGTTGACTCGCTAACACGAGGTGGTGTTTCCCTGGGCACAAAGATTTCCATCTGCCGCAGGGATGTCGAACTTTTGGAATAGCGTGTGACGTCATCCACTCCGCTAAACTACAACAATCACCCAGAGGGCATCATGTTAATCTGTTAAAAAACAACAAGGGAGACTGCTGGAAGTGTGAATTTCCCTACGGGGATGAATAAAGTATCTATCTATCTATCTATATTTCAATCCGAACCAGGACTACTGTCGCGCAGAAACTTCCAACAGATAGTAAAGAAAAGAATGGATTGTTTGCTAGCACTGTTTTTCGAGCATCCAAAAAAGGCGGTATCATTTCAGTGGATCAGCAGGGCACAATAAAGTGCCGCTGAAAGTGAAGAAAGTGAAACTTTTAATGGAGATTTAGCAAAGCTGTCCAGCTCAAAACAAGGGATGAGTATTTTGACGTTTTTTTTTATATGGATTACCAGTAAAAGCTTGAGTAGCAAACAGTGTTTTGCACCAGGTCTTTTTTTTTAATTTAGTTATATCCATGTGTTTTACTTCGTAATTAATACTAAAATAAACTACAACGAAAATCGGTTGTGCTTCCACAGTATTTTCAAATACGCACACTTATGTGCTTGTCTGTGTTGTTGTAATGCGCCCGCAACAGAGGGCACCCGCACCATATCAGGCGCCCTGTGCAGTGTTAAATACAGAAATAGAACCAGCTAGGGAGACTACCTTTTTAACATGGTGCGCCCTATGGTCATGAAAATACAGCATATTTTATATTTCATATATATATATATATATATATATATATATATATATATATATATATATATAAGTTCACAAAAAACATCTGAATAAGGAACCATAAAAAAATTCACATATCTTAAATATCTAAACACATTGTATATCTACCTTGTTGTAATTTTTCCTTCTTTTTGCATTTGTCTCAGTTTATCAGCAGGTGCCAGCTGCACTGGTTGGCACAGAGATATTAACAGGGGTGAATGCATTGCAGCAAATCTTTTAGCCCCTGAACCATTTCAGTTTGAGTGCCCTCGCCACACCATAGATGCAGCCAGATTGAGGACAATATGTCCCAACATCGCATGTGTGAGAGAGTATAGCACTGTGTATGAAGGAGTGTAGTCGAGTTTGTGCATGGGTATGACTGTGTCTGTAAGAGACTATCGTTGTGCATGCCTGAGAGTATAATGTTATGTGATATAAAGTATGATTTACTTTTAAAACGGCCTCTAATGCACTGCTCCAGGTTTGTTGCCATACAGTATTGTTTATACAGATCTAGAAAAAAGGCCAATGCGTGATTTTAACCTTAAAGTTGGGTCATATCATGCACTGAATATGATATTTGCCATCATAATTTATTGAGTGTTAACATATATTTTCCCGAAGTCCTCTGCAAGACACGTCAAAGAATCCAAACCATATACAGTATTTAGAGCTGCAAATACCTTCTTGCAAAAAACGGGGTCAGGGGGATATCAGAGAAGGCTAACTTATCAGTTATTATCTGTGCAACAAGCTATCTCAGTCTAAGACTAACAAGCAAAAAGTGATTTGAGTGAAAAGAACCTTGAAATTGTTAGTGTGTGTGAACTGGAGCCTTCAGCTTGAAGGACACCAGGAGTATGAAATTAGCCCCGTTAATTACTTTCTGCATCGAATGGGAAATAGTTCTGATTTTTTGAAACGAAGCAGAGACAACATGCTTTTGAAATATCTTCCTGCTTGGAGGTATCGTTCAGCTGATTCAACTCGTGGGCTCCAGTCCTCCCGCGTGATCAACTGCAGTATACCCCTGGGAATTGAAGGGAATTCAGCCAAATGTAATTTCTCATTGCCACATTTCTGGATTTACAAAATGGAAGCTATTTTAGGAAACAAGAGCTCTCGTTTCCTTAGCTGCATGTGGAGATGTGTGACAACCAGAGTCATACATGCTACGGGTTAAAATACCAAATACTTTATCATACAAAATCAGTGTTTCTCATTTAATTTTGTGAGACGCTGGGGGGTCTGGGGGCATGCTCCCCTTGATTACATTTTGTACATTTTAAATTCAAACACATCGACGCTGTGCTTTTTGAGAGCGAGATCAAGAAGCTAGATATATGATGAATGTGTGCCCTTGTAAACAAATGAATCATGAATACGCTAGTATTGAAAGGCAATGACATAGAGGACAAGTCAGACACACAAAACAAAACCGGAGTTTGCAAAAAATAATCTGCTAGTCATCCAATTGGACTAAAATAAGTTGTATAGTTCGGATGCTATTTTAAGGTATCATATCGGTGCGTAAACTAACCAAATCACCAATATCTGTTTTAAATTAAATGAAATGTAATACTCAAGTCTGTGTCATGTTTCGAAGAACAAATTAGTAGCAATTTACTCCAGCTCGCTAGGCATGAAAGGAATAGCATCTCTATCATTGCCATGGCGACACCGCACTGGCTATTTTGGGGATTTATAATAGTTTTGGAATTGCCACAGGCAGCTCCCATGTGTTGGCGTACAAACATGGAAGCTGATATTATTGTTCAGATTCATGTTAATGACTGTACACTGTAAAAAAAACTTTTAGAAAGTGTTAGAGAAAAATAAAGTAAAACAAGTGAAAAAAATAAAATCATGTTTTCAAGCAAAGAAAGCTTGTTCCACTGACAAATTATAGTGTGTTCATTCTAAATATTATTTTTCTTATTTTGAGAATTATTTTGAAAAATATTTTTAACAAAACATGAAAAAGATACTTAAAATATTGCTTATTGTATTGTGTAATTTCATACAAAACTAGAAAAAGAAAAGTAAAACATAAGACTTGAAAACTACACAAACAAATTCTAAATGTATTAGAAAATAAAAATACTGTATGAAAAAGAAAAAGAATCTCCTACTAATAGAGGAACATTGTTGTGTATAGCCTTTAAATTTGGTTTAAAGATAAATAAATACATACATTTGGTCACAAGTCCACAGATTCACTACTTAGGTACATGTCTTTGGGTTAATCAATCCAACATTGGGTTATTTAGTACCAAAATGTCTACATGTATTTCCTAAATCAATAAGTAAACATCCATCCATCCATTATCTACACCACTTATCCTCAGTAGGGTCACTGGGGTGCTGGAGCCCATCCTAGCTATCCTCGGGCAGTGGGCAGGGGACACCCTAAACTGATTGCCAGCCAGTCGCAGGGCACAAAAAGACAATTTGCTCGCTCATTCACTCCTAGGGACAATTTGGACCAGCCAATTAACCTGACATGCATGTTTTTGGAATGGGTGAGGAAACTAGAGTGCCAAGGGGAAACCCCCGCAAGCACAGGGAGAACATACAAACTCCACACAGGAAGGTTTAATCTCATGACCTCAGAACTGTGCCGCACACGCGCTAACCACTGCACCGCCATGCTGCTGTCTAAAACATAACAAATAAAAAACAGATAAAACAAATGTATGAGAGAATATTTGTGCATGCATGAGAATATGATTTTATAAGTGAGCGCCAGTATAATTTACTCCTGGAACTGCCTCTTAAAGAAGATACTTACACTAAATTATTTCTCCACTTTGACATATAAACCGATTCACACTCATCTATACTTTCACACATATAGAGAGTATACTAGTAAGTGTGTGAAGGCATAATAGTGTGTGTGTGTAAGTATTGTAGTACTTTATGTGTGAGAGAGTATAGTGGTATGTGTGTGACAGAAACATGACTTGACTTGACAGCATAGTAGCGTGTGTATGAGGTTATAGTAATATGTTTGAAAGTATAGTAGTTAGAGGTAACATCAGGCCTAAAAAAAATCTAGCCCGACCCGGGCGCATTAAAGCCCGAATTCGAGCGGCACCTCGCGTACCTTAGCCGAACTGCAGTGCCGAGGTGCAGCTTTGGGTTTACGGGTGTACGGTAAGAGAGAAGACCGGCCCAGCCCGACTTAATGATTGACATTTTAAGCCCGAAACCGGATCGAAATTGGGTTTGTGTTCGGGCCCAAGCCCAAGAAATGTCCTCTATTGCTGTGGCGCTGATATTTTCAGGTGTGCCATAGGTAATTATCCAATTTGTGTGCCTGAGCGGTCTAGCTCCTGGCAGAGTAATCATGTAGTACTGTTCCATACCATAAGTGGCAGCAACAGCAGGTAGCTAATTGGCTTGTGCGTGGACACAAGCCAATTAGTGAGAAAAAGACTAAGAGCTGAAGAGGAAGGGGTTCGTTTTAGTCTTTCATTGATTCCTGCCAGGATATCAGCTCTGCGTTAATCCAAAAAGGCCCAAATTTCACACTTAAAGCTTATAAATATGAAAGATTATAAAATACTTTATCTTTTGTGTTTAATTGATTCCTATTCGAGATGTTATGATAAAATGTATTCTTCAATGTTAAAAAAACATGTCTATTGTTAATATAATGATTTTTTCAATGAAATAAATGTGCCTTGGCTCCAAAAAGGTTGAAAACACCGCAGCAGTGTGGGGATGAGAGTATAGTTATAATATTGAAAGAGTATAGTATTGATGTGATTGAATTGTCTTTATTGTGCTGTGTAGTAGTACTGTGTATGAGAGTGTAGTTGTATGTTTGAGAGAGTATAGTACTGTATGTATGATAGTATAGTAATATATGTGAGAATGTATAGTAGTGAGTATGAGAGTATAGTAAGTAGTAAGTAGTATGTATGAGAGAGTATAGAAGTGTTCTTGCTTGAGTATGACTATTTCTGTACGAGAGTATAGGTGTGCATCTGTGAGATTATGGTATTGTGTGCAGTGTTGGGAATAACGCTGTTACGTTACAGCGCTATTTTTTCAGTGACTGGGTAACAGAACAAATTTTCTGCTGTTACAACGCCGCTACTGATACTAAAGGTTAAAGGCAATGCGTTACTTTGAAAAATTGAGACGAGCCGTGTTGGCGTGGACAGGTGTTTACTCTCGTGTCACTCACAAGTAAACCTTAGCATACAACTGTAAACATTAGGGGACATCCCGCGCATGCTCAGTAACAATGTGCCATTAACAATAATGTAGTTATTAAGAGAGAGGGATTGGATAGTCACTTGATAGTTTTACTGTTAACTTTTGTTGTAAACAAAATATTTGAAGTGCAGTTCAATTGTTCTACTTGCTTAGTGTTTCAGGTTGTGAGAGTTTGATTCATTCATTTAATGCTGCAGTGTGAAACACAATGTATATTGATGAACTGTTTACATTTGTTGTGTGTAAACACTTGAAATACAGTAGCATATGTCTATTTGAGCAGTTGTCTGACTAGAGATTGTGATTTATTCTATTGAGTGAAACCCACTTTATATTGTTTTACATTTGACTTTTGTTTGGAGCAAAATACTTGAAGTACAGTAGCATATGTCTACTTGACCAGTTGTCTCGGGTTGTGAGAGTTAGATTTAATATATTAAACTCACTTTAAAGTGTTCACTGCTGACTTTTATCTTATTATATTATTTACTGTTTATTCTTGTTGCACTTCAAGTGTAGGATTAACCTGTTCCTGGTGAAGTCAAAATCATTACAAGGTATGTCTGTTCTTTTCTATTCAATTTCCTCAAGTAATGTTTAGAAAATTCTTTGACATACAACTTAATTTAAAAGTAACAGAAATAGTTACTCTTCCTGGTAACTAGTTACTTTCACTATAGTGTAATTACCCGGTTACTAACTCAGTGACATTTTGGAAGAAGTACTGAGTATTTTTTAAGGTAAGGTGCCCAACACTGGTTATATGTGAGAGAAAGTGTGATTTACTTTTTAAACAGCCTCTCATACAATTCCTCATTGGTATGATATCGACGTTCTCTCCGACTGCCATTACGACAGTGGCAGCAAGACGGAAGGGTGAGGAAAGAGATCAGGACTGACAGAAAGAGTAACACACGCGACTCTGAGCCGTCTCTTGCAAAGAGTGACGGCATCAATCCATCACATCCTCACTGAAGTAACGCGTCCCCGTCTGCTTGAAAAAGACCAAAAAGCTGGCTGCTATCTACTTCTTTTTACATTGAGAGCATGCGTCACATTCTGACCTACATTTGGCCGTACCTGAGCTTTCATTCCATCCATCAAAAGGAAAAATGTTGGGAGCATGGGCGTAACCAGAATGTTTTGGAGGGTGCTCAAGCCCAAATTCAACCCAAGCACCCCCAAAATTTTAAGTACCGTATTTATCAAAATTACAATGCATACAAGCTGACTATGCGCCTTATAATCCGGTGCGCCTTATATGTGGATCAATTTTGAGCCGCGACAGGTCTCGCAACTTACGGTAAGCAGCCACAGACTCCATTTTTCGCGTAGAAGTGCGCTGTGCATACTGGGAAATATTAAACAACGATTCTCTTTTATTTGTGCGTTTGTATAAAGACCCTGAAATGGCTCCTATTGAGAGACACACTTACAACGCAGAGTTTAAACTCAAGGCGATCAGTCACGCAGTAGAACACGGAAATAGAGCAGCAGCAAGAGAGTTTAACATTAATGAATCGATGGTGCGGAAATGGAGGAAGCATGAGGATGAGCTGCGCCAAGTAAAGAAGACTAAACAAAGTTTCCGTGGCAATAAAGCGAGATGGCCACAGTTAGAGGACACACTTGAACAGTGGGTTGTTGAATTGTCCCCGAACTGCCAGACAACAACAGCGACACTGACTCGATTAATGACGACCTTGATGAGACGGACCTGGACGTGTTGGATGGCCCATTCACTGAGATGGTCAATTCGAACACTGCAGAAGAAGAATTCGAGGGATTCGTAAATGAGGAGCTGATAGAGTGAGCTTTATGTTTTTCTTTTGTGTGTTTACGTTTTACATTTTACAGTTATTATATTATTGCTTTATTATTATTGTTTTGCACTTATTGTTTTTGCACATTACGAGTGTCACTATATTGCGATTGCACTAACGTTTAAATTTACCATAACAGTATCAGACGGTTTTTTGCGTGTTGACTAAATGGAGCAAAAGTCAAATGTTATGCCTTGCTGTTGTTCAAAGATGTTAAAGATGTGTCACGAAAATGCTTTACCTCAGAGAAAATAATAAAACCGCTGTTTATTCATTTTGGGAGTGAATGGAGTTGTGGAAAGTTTGTTTGCTCTCTATTAATTAAGTTTGACTGACCTATCTGACTGTTTTGTTGACATTCCAGGTGCGCCTTATGTATGGAAAAAGTTTTAAAATATATAATTCATTGAAGGTGCGCCTTATAACACGGTGCGCCTTATAGTGCGGAAAATACGGTATTTTTAAAAATCTCTTTTCCCAAAGAATAGGCTTAAATGTGATTTTTTTTAAAAAGGGGCTACATAAAAAATAAAGTAAAACAAAACAAAAATGTTAACATAGCGTCGGGAATACTCCCCCTGCCTTGAAATGGTTCAGTCCATTTGATTCCTAGCACTGCTCCCGCCACCCTCCCCGCTCCTCATTTGCTCGGCTACTGTCATTTGCGGCATAGGTAGGGAGTCTGTAGAGGTTCTGGTGTATTACGGTGAGAGTAATACAATTCTAATGTTGAACAACTATTTAGTACCCAATACCATGACTATGTTACTGATAGGTTTATTAATAATAATAATAATAATAATAATTTCCTTTGTATTGTCATTCTTTGTAACAATGTACACAGAACTACCTTATATCTCTGGATAAAACACACAATAAGAGACAGGATACATTAATATGATGAGAAAAAACATGAGTATCATGAGATGTGTCAAGGCCCAGGCCTGATTCTCATCTGACCATAACCTAACTAGCTCATCTATTATATTGCAGTCACAAAGTTGTTCGAGGAAGGATATTTATACATAACAAGGAGACATCGTAAAACAAGGAACATCAAATAGACCGGAGTAAAGCAAACATGACAATGCTGCTGTTCTCCTCAGGCAAATAGTTGAGTCGTTTACAAGGAGATAAGACGCTTTGAAGTAAGGAAATACTGTAAGGGTCTCTGTAATGCTCAATATTTGTAGCTCATGCATTATACATTGACAAAAATGTTATCAGTTATCATCGACAAACTTTAGTCCTCATTTTTGCTCCATTGAATCGAATGCAACGATGACCACCTTCGCCTAATTGTTCCAGGTGTGTGGTCATCCTCCCAGCACGAGCATTGACAATAACAAGTTCCAAGCTTCTTCTTCTTCTAGAATTTCTGCTAACCGCTTGCTCTGTCCACTCCACGCAACGGCCCGGTATTGCAGTACCTCCGGGAACGGTGCATTCGCAATGATCGCGGCAAGGCTTTAGGGCTAGGACCTTAGCTTGGCCTTTTGGCTGAGAGTAAGTGTCCCGGCTCCTAGGCTTTGTAGCGTATTATGAACTGACCGATAATGGATAATTATTTATGAACAAGCTAAATAACCCTTAAAACCCCTAAACCCCCTAAACCACAATATACAATGTTGTGTTTACAAATGGGAAATGGCACTCCTGAACAATGTTGAATGATCCTCACTCTCTTTAAGTGGAGATTGCGTAATAATTTACCACTAGATGACACTGTACCGTCTGATGAAGGGGTGTCAAACATGCGGCCCGCGGGCCAGATCAAGCTCGCCAAGGGTTTGGATCTGGCTGCGAGACGACGCCGAGAGAAGCGCAAGAGAAGAATGAGCTGCAGTTTTAAATACGCCCATGAGCCTGGATGTGTTTCTTTCTCTCTTTCTCTTTTTTGTCTGTCTTTCTTTCGCTTTCCTCTTTTTCTATATTTTTCTCTCTCCTTTCTAGTTTTCTCTCTCCTTTTTTCCCTCTCTTTTTCCTTTATCTTCTCTCTCACTTTTCTCTTTATCTTTCTTTCTTTTTATCAGGACACATTATTCATCTCTATTTTTATTTTCTTTTTCTCTCCATCTCTCTCTTTTTTGCTTGGTCTCTTTCGCTCTATTTGTTTTCTCTATCTCTTTCTCCCTTTTATTTTTCTCTACTTTTCACTCTTTTTGTCTCTCTCTCTTTCTCAGTCTCTTTCTCTCTGACTCCATTTATTATCCCGCTCCTTTCTCTTTCCCCATTTTCTTTCTGTCTTTTCTCTCTCTTTCTCTCTCTCTCATTTGTCTCCCCTTCTCTTTTGTTTTTCTCCCTCTCATTCTCTATCACTTTCTCTCTATAGTTTTTTCTTTATTGCCCTGTCTTTCACTCTTTCTGTTATTGTCTTTCATTCTCTTTTTATTTCTCACACTCTTATCTCTTCATCTCTCTCCTCTTTTTCCTTCTCTCTGTCTCCCTTTTGTTTTCCCTCTTCTGTCTATCACTCTCTCTTCCCTTTTATCCCTCTTGCTTCCTTCTTTCTTTCTTTCCTTCTCTTAAATTCACTAGTCTGGCCCCTTCGAGTGTGCTTTTTCTATAATGTGCCCCCCAGCTAAAATGAGTTTAACACCCCTGGACTAATGTGAACAAAAAAAAGTGTCAAAGAGCACAGCGGCATGATGTCAGACAAACATGGCGGCAACTATTAGGTATGGATTCTGCTTTGTAAAAGAAACATTTCGATAGAGAGATCGAGATAGATAGATAGAGATAGAGATAGAGATAGAGATAGAGATAGAAATAGATAGATAGATAGAGAGATAGATAGAGAGATAGATAGAGAGATAGATAGATAGATAGATAGATAGATAGATAGATAGAATACTTTATTCATCCCCGTAGGGAAACTTTCTTAAAATAACATTGGTATGATGGAACCCAAAACTATGGCTGAATGGTAGTCAGTGCCTGTCTTGGTTGTAGCTGATGTAGAAGGATGGCATCAATGCGTTGAGAACATTCTGGCCCAGCAGTTCACCATCAACCACTCCTGCTGACATCAATTTTAAATTTTCAGAATCCACCTACTCTATTCCTTCAATTCCTACAGACAAAGGCAATATCGATTTTAACTTTATTTTTTGTGTTCAATCAAACAGAACATGGCTTGAATGCAAATTTCTCCAAATCCTTTGTTTGTTTTTGCTCTTCCATAGTAATCAGTTAAGATGGCGCTTCCACCTTCACTTTTCAATTTCACTGTTTATTCCTTTATGCTGGGCAGAAGATGAAAAGGTGGAAAAAAGTGCGAAGAAAAGACAATGAAGAAATAACAGCTATTGTCTTTTCTGCATTGCCATTAATGGGAAAAAGCCAGATGAACCTCATCCCACATTTTAGAGCTGTCAACCGTGAACACATTGACATGTCAAAACACTGTCGAAAAACATGCTTCCGTCAGGGTACACGCGAGATGAAAAACGTCAAGTAGTGGAAGAGATGGAACGGTGTAAGAAACAGGAAAGAGATGACACAGTTCTGTCTGAGATGTGAAAACTGTGATGCAGTTTGCAAGTGTCTAAGGAACTGACAATAAAGTCACAAGAAATATTGTTGCCAATATTTTCTGTTGATTGAGCAATGTCCTTTGAATCTTTTTCCGAAGGCTTTAATATTTGAATCATTATCAGATTTATCAAACACCATTTATTTTTATCCTCTCTGGCTATGAAAATAAATTGAAGTGAGGATCCAATAACTCTCAGTTATATTAATTTTCATAGTGTCATTGGCTCACAGATTTATCAACAACGGCAGTTATTTTCTTCTTGACTCGAGATGGTTATCGATGACAACAAAAGGCAATATCGATTTTAACTTTATTTTTTGTGTTTCATGGATCGCAAACGTGTACTGAGGAGTTCGAATCATTTGAAATACACAATACACTAGAACATGTGTAGACAGAGGGAGTATTTTTTTCTGCCTTTTCTGTTAATTGTTTGTAGTGAAGCCTGCACTGTGAAAAAATCCAACAAAATAAATTAGGAAAACTATAATATTTTCCATGCATTAGTCCCATATTACTATTGCATTACTTCATATTGCAGTAGTGTTACAATTCACTATTCTTTTATGGTACTATAATTATAACTAAGGCCAGTCTCTAAGTACTACTTGGTAAATATTTCTGCCTATTTATCCTAAGTTCGCAGCACGCATGGATGCAGCAGCTCACAGCTCTTCAGCTAATTTTCATTCCATCACTGTTCTTTTGTCAATTTTGTTTTCTCTTCTGGACACATGCTTGGCCAATAATGCTCATAGTCGCAAGGAACTGAGTCTAAATTACGACTTTTTGGGGCAAAATACAACATCCATTGCAGCCTTGAAAGGGAAATACCTCATGTGCGGTCCCTTCTCAAGGTTTCTTCTTTTTCCTCATGCTGAAGTTTCTGAGTTTTTCAGATTAGGTTTTGGATCAGGGGATGGTGTAATAATAGTCGGTAATTTGCAATGGTCTGTGGTCTGAGCAGCCCGTTGAGACTCCTTGTGATGAAGGGCCAAGCAAATAAACATGACTTGACTTAATCCATTGTATTTTATTATTAATATTATTATTATTATTTATTATTATCATAGGCTTGAAAATGATGTCAGGTTGAGAGTAATTTAAATACTTCTTTGAACCAAATTGATCAAGTTTGACATGCTATTATCATTTCTTGTTCTTTTGCTGACCTTGCCCATTTCAGAGTGTCCATGTTCTACGTTTCCTTTAATGTTAATCAATCTGATAAGGCCTCCTTCAGTTACAATTTACACAAATTGGTTATGTCACACTGTCAGAACAGCCTGGAATAACATAAATAAAAAGTCTGTAAATGCAGAAGAATAAAAACTGGTTTTAAATGTGAAAGGGATAATCAAGCCCATGGGATTGTATTTTCAAAAAGCAGTAATAATATCGAGGTGAGGTTTCACACATCATTTTCTTTCTCATTTCACAGCTGCTATTGCTTCTTATTGTCACCCAGAGAAGCACACATTTTTTGTGTGACATAAAATAATAGATATGATGAATTGCATGGTATCAGAATGAAACGTTCCAGTCAAATTGATGAAATCTATGACACAAAGATTAAAGTCAGAATAGCTTGAGGATACACAAAGTCCTGAATATCGTACACCTTTTTAATTAAAAAAAAGTATGCATTGTAATTTCGATAATTCCTTCTTTCTTAAAAACTTTTAAAAGACGGAGAAGATGGTTGGCCTTTACTTCTTCCGTGTATTCGTTCCAGGTTATGGTACAGGTTTCTTGAGTTGAGCAGTGCCATTGAGTTTTTATATTATTGCAAATATTCAGGGCAAAAATTAACACAGAACGAGGCTGTTAGATTGACAAGTATGAAGTCCTACATGGCTGACAATTACTTTAAGACTAGGAGCGTTGGTTATGACGAAAATAAAATTTGAGGGGAAGAGGAAATTTCATTTTTTTCAAAGCGCAGATTTCTTACAATCTGGAAGTTTTCCTGTGTATTTTAGGTAGATGGAACTAAAGTTTTTATTTTTATGTTAAACGTGTTGAAAATTCAAATGTTGCGAGTTTAAAAAATAGTTTTTTTTTTTCAATAAATCAAATAAATATCTCAATAATAATAAAACAAACGGGACACTGAAGTTGCACAAAAACAACTTGAATCAAACTCTCACAACCTGAAGTTTTCTACGATTATATATATTAATCATTACATCTTTGCCATGTTCGTTCGTTCGTTCGAAGGATTAAAAAACGCTTTATTTGTATCTGGCTCGTAAATTGTAGTTTCCACACCTGAAGGTGTAAACAATAATGCAATGATCTCAGTTACACCAGCTCAGTAGCCTAGATGGTAGTGTGCCCGCTTTGAAACTGGGAGGTCGCTGGTTCGCGCCTCGACCGAGACATACCTAATTGGTATAATGGCGGCGCCCTCTGGCTGCGGCTGCATCGACTCGCTACAACGGGTCAGGTGTATCGACATTTCGTTCTGTGTACATTGTTACAAAGAATGACAATACAAAGGAAATTATTATTATTATTATTATATATGTATTTACGAAAAGGACCTGTATGGAATTTGGGACTTTTGTTCTCGCGTCTGCCATCTCCTGGCATCTGGCATCATTGCAGCTTCTGTTTTTCTTTTTAACAAATGAAGAGTTGATAAACCCTACAAGAGATTATATCTTAGTGAAAGAAAAAATATTGAGGAAAATAAACCCCTTGATTACGTTTTAGAATCAAATATCATATCCGTTATTAGATTATTAAAATGTGTCACTAAATGTGATTTCATTTTTGCATGGGTTTTTCAGCTATATTATTTTCATTATTTAATCATCACATCATGACTTAGTTAATCACATTATTCATTTAGCTGTTATAAATGCATCTTATGCTTATCCATATAATGGAATCCAGTATTTATTTCTTGTGTTCATTTTATGTTTCAATTCAGTTCCCATCATACAACCTTCAAAATTCAACTGGGTCAAGTTTTAATAAAGGTCTCTTGTGAAGTTGTGACTTCCTCACTTTGTTCCTTTAAGTTTTATTTTTCTTTGTGACAAATATAGGCCCTTTTCTATAAAACAGGGGCAAGACATTTTTTTTATGCTTGTCCTAGAGATGAGACCATCTCAATCAATGTCCCAGGGTATACACGGTTTAATTTTTATTTTGTAACTTTCAAATAAAAGTCGTCAACTGAACTGCTCTCACCAGCTTTTTTTTTCTTCATCTGAATACTCGGTCTGAACCCCGAACCAAGAGGCGAGACACTAATTTTCTATGCCAACATTTGATGACCCCCGACGTTAACATATGGTGACCCTCAGTGCTTCCATTTTGTTGACCTCTGCGTCAAAGGGGGGCTGAGACCAACAGACAGCCAAGGAAATATAACGTGAGCCCATACTTTACCATATAATTGAATGCCATTGAATCATACTTTAACTGTGAGCCTCCGAAAAGACCCGCAGCCCTCCTGCCAAGGCACACTGTTATGCACTTAATTTACCACTCCGGCTACCATGTGTCCTTGAAGCGAAAACAGAAAAGTAGCATAATACTGACTAGGGGATCGATGTTACATCTTGTAATACTTTCTGCTATTAGCCTGAACCATGTTTGCGAGCAGAGCATCTGACACCTGAAGGAGCACCGAAGGATGACGGAAGAATGGAGCCAAGAAATGAGTGGCATTGATTGACCAGGTTCATGCCGGCCTTAATCCATAAACAAGACTGACCCTTCACTCATTAATGGACGCTCCATCTTGACCACAATGCACAATGTTGGCTCATTTCCCGGCAATGCCCTTGAGAAACACTCCACTGGAAGTCTGATCACTCATAACTGACAGAATCTGGAGGCTGTTGGCTACCGCGGGCTTAGGAGAGCAATTTTTCAGCACTCTGTTTTACAAGAAAATCTAATTACACGCGTGAGACACACAAACAGTTTAGTAAACAATAAAGTATTTGTGTTGCGCATGCAGAAGAAACAAGTGCAATGAACTGGTACACATATTGAAATGTCTATTTTCTTTGATCAGATCGGAGCTAAAAAAAACAATTTTACACATGAATAACCTGTATCAAAATATGATATAAAATCAAATGAAAAACTACAGAAATAAATACAAAAATAATTAAATAAATATGATACATATAAGAATGCAGTAATCCCTTGATTTTCGTGGGGTTGTGTTTCAAAAATGCCCCGTGACAGTCAAGCCCCGCAAATTAGAAATCTTTATTTATTTGTTTATTCCATAACATACAGGGAAACCAAAACACAAACCCAATTTACAGGCTGAAACATGTTTGACAAAAGAGTACTGTATTTTATAAAGTTTTTTTAAAGGGATAGTGTGTAAGACAAAGAGTGGTAGAAAAAACTTATATCCAGAAAAAAAACATTAATTTGAATACAAGGCAAAATACAATACTATCATACCATTGTTAATTTTTATAAAAAGGTAATATAGATGGAGAAATTTGAGAGTCGGCGCAAAGTTTTTCAGGGAACACCGTGTAGTTTATTACTGGCCCTCGATCATACCAGACAACACAGGGCCATCTAGTGGTCAAATATTACATATTGGGGCTTTTACAAATGACTTCTGTACTGTCAAATAGAATTGTAAAACTAATCTTGCTGCTCTGAGCCACTACTATATAGATTAAGTACACAATCCAGTTTACTTCAATGATATTTTGTCTCCATCATGCAGACGACTAAACTGTGGCATGATAAAACCATTTCAGACAACAAGACATAGCAAAGTGGTACCTCTACTTACAAATTTAATTGGTCCTGGGAGTAGCTTTGTAACCTGAAACATTTGTAAGAAAAGAACACCTTATGAGTGTAAGTGCGCTAACCCGTTCCAAGCCCCGCAAAAGTATATATTTTATAATAACTCATTCAAGAGCATCAGAACATGAAACAAAAACATGTTGAAATTAGATTACTACAATGAACATAAAACGAGAGGCACATGAATAAACACAAAATAAATAATAACAAGTAATGAAAAATATTAATTGATTTTAACTGGCCTTTTTGTTTACTGGTCCGCAGCAGTGTTTTCTGGAAAAACTGATTCAATGACGCTTTTGCCTTTGAAAATCTTTCAATCGTCAAAATTTGCGGCATGGGGGGAGTCAAAATGAGTGATAGCTCGACTTGTCAAAACATTTTCTGGGTGATCTCTTTCCACGAATTCCGAGACTTGGTAAAATTTTGCCAAAACGTCTTTGGTACGGGCTGTTGAAATTATGGCTGGGTCCTCCTCTTGTCACAGAAAACAATTCCCTATGATCATAGCTTTCTATGATTTCTCACTTCGTTTCGATTGGCCATAGTCCCTTCCTCTTCTTCTTTCCTTGTTCACTTTTCTGTGTGTCTTTCATGGGGACCATTGCAAATGCTAGCTCTTTGTAGCGGTATCATACAGTAGACTGTTTACAAAGCTGGAAGGGGACACAAAAAGCATTCAAGGATTCACGTTTAAGCATGGAGTTGCCAGCTAGAACACTCGGAGCGGTATATGGCAGCACGTACTGTGCTGTACTTTTTTCTTTGTATCCTGAAACACCTTCGTAACTAGAGGCAAATATTTTCCCGTTCAGGTTCTTTGTAACCTGAAACTTTCGTAGGTAGAGACATTCGTAAGTAGAGGCACTGCTGTACTGTACTATATAAACTTTTTTTTTTAAACAAAATAATTGTGTCCCGAGGCAGCACGGCGGCGCAGCGGTTAGCGCTTGTGCGGCACAGTTCATGTCATGGGAACCTGTCGTGGGTTCAAATCCAGCTCCAGACTTCCTGTGCGGAGTTTGTATGTTCTCCCCGTGCTTGCGTGGGTTTCCTCCGGGCACTCCGGTTTCCTCCCACATTCCAAAAACATGCATTTCAGGGTTAGGTCCAAATTGTCCCTAGGTGTGAATGAGCGAATGAGTTGTCTGTCCCTGTGTGCCCTGCGATTGGTTGGCAACCAGTTCAGGGTGTCCCCTGCCCACTGCCTGGAGATGGCTGGGATGGGCTCCAGCCCCCCCGCGACCCTAATGAGGATAAGCGGTACGGCTAATGAGATGAGATGAGAATTGTGTCCCGTCAAATTATAATTTAGAAATAATATTGCTACTGTATTACACTATTGATTGTTTGTATGAAATCTAATTGACTGACCGACTTAGGCACCTGTGCACATGAAGTAGCATGGGAACCTGATTCAGGCAAAAATCTCAATTCGCCCAAAAAAGGGAGTTATGCACTGATGTTCTTGGTGTGACTATAAATTGTAATTATTTTTCGGATGTTTGGCAGGCCTTGTTGAAAAATAATTAAAGATGAATTCTGAAAGTTTCAAAACTATCCACTTTACTTCATGTGGATGTTATGGAAAACTGCTTTTACCTTAGATGTCCAACTTTGCAGTCAGTCCAGATTGTTTTCTTGACAAGACGGCTTTAAGAGAAATTTAAAACAATTTGCAGGTAGGAAATGTAGATTTATCAAACTGTTTTACGAATGTGTACAACTTAACCTTGCAACCTTATTGACGCACAAGCAGACATAGGCAGAAAAAGGGTGGGGTGACTGTTTTACCTAACAGAATAAACTGCAATACAGGGAGGGATTACTTTATTTCAAAAAATGCCTGTTTATACGATGAAATATTTTTGCTAATTATTCAAATCAATATGTTTTTTTAAGGGAATGATATTTCTTTTACCACTGGGGGACGATAAATAATGCAAATGTCCTTTTAGAAGTAAAAGTACAAAACACAATCCTCTGGTGCAGCGGGTATGGAAACAAAATTGAGTTTGTTTCTTAAATAAGCCTTCATGGCTGAGAGAAGATTGGATTCGGCTGCTTGGAGTCGGAACCCAATTTGAATGCCAGAAGGCATTAGAGACCCCACGAATCTAGACCATACAAAACCAGATGTTCATCGATTTTTTTTTTAGTATTTATTAGGGGAGAATTGGCACACAACCTAGATAAACACAATCATGTGACCTAAAGCACAACTTTGTGAATTTTCACGAAAATGACGTCCGCCGTTTGGGAGTCTATAGGTCACTTACAAACACAAGCAAACACAAAACTCTGGATTTATTAAGTCGTTTATTATATAAATAGATTACATAGAAATTTAGGTAGATTTGGATTATATTTACATTGGATAGATTTGACCATGAAGCTTTTAATCAGGGGTTAGCTCTGTAGTCCTGAATTTACGGTACATAATTCCAGTCTAACTACTTAGGACTAACAAGTGAAGTAACCTTTGCAGGTAAATAAGCAATTTATTCCAGAAGATCAAAAGTGAAATGAGGGGAAGTGATTAAGGAAGTTGGGTTTTTGGAGGCGTTTTTTTATCAGAAGCTTCTCTTTGGTGTCCCCTCTTCTGTTTTATATTCAGGACCCAAAACGTTCCATCAAAACAATCCACAAATGAGGCTTTTGTGGGGGAAAGTGAGCCTGTTCCCTTCAAAAGAACGTCTCATTATAATCCCTTTGATCAAGTGCTGACAGTTAAACCTGCCAGGCACTTCTCAGGCAAAGTGAATCCCGAGTGTGAGTTGCTCCAAACAAAGAACTTTCAATTAGAGTTCTGATAACGGGGGAGCAGAATATGGGATTCTGTAGTGCCCTGTCACTTGCATAATCGCCGTCCCGCGTGACCGAATCAGGAATCCAACCAATTCAATGGTGTCCTACAAACGTGCTGTCAAATTCCCCATTGGAATGTGTGGTTAGGTTCACGCTGCTACATTGGTGCGATTGCTCCAAGGTCGGGCAAGTTCTAATAGCAAACTGTAGGCGCCGGGGATCCCTATGATTGTTAAAAACTCATTCATTATGATATACCCGAAATGAGGAATGGGCAACAATTGGGTTTGAAAAATTTAAAGGAGCCAAACCTGCAGACATATCCTGTTTTTTTTAATAATGAATAAATATACTGGACTGTCTCAGAAAATTAGAATATTGTGATAAAGTTCTTTATTTTCTGTAATGCAATTAAAAAAACAAAAATGTCATACATTCTGGATTCCTTACACATCAACTGAACTATTTCAAGCCTTTTATTATTTGAATATTGCTGATTTTGGCTTACAGCTGAAAAAAACTCAAAAATCCTATCTCAAAATATTAGAATACTTCCTCAGACCAAGTAAAAAAAATAATTTTATAACAGCAAAACTAAATCAAACATTTGAAAATGTCCATTGATGCACTCAGTATTTGGTTGGGAATCCTTTTGCACGGATTACTGCATCAATCCGGCGTGGCATGGAGGCAATCAGCCAGTGGCATTGCTGAGGTGTTATTGATGCCCAGGATGCTTCGATAGCGGCCTTCAGCTCATTTGCATTTGTAGGTCTGGTGTCTTTCATCTTCTTCTTAACTATACCCCACAAATTCTCGATGGGGTTCAGGTCAGGGGAATAAGCAGGCCAATCAAGGACAGTGATGCCATGGTCAGTGCACCAGTTACTGGTGGTTTTGGCACTGTGGGCAGGTGCCAGATCATGCTGGAAAATGAAATCCTCATCTCCATAGAGCTTTTCAGCAGATGGAAGCATGTAGTGCTCTAAAATCTCTTGGTACACAGTTGCATTTACTCTGGACTTGATGAAACACAGTGGACCAACACCAGCAGCTGACATGGCTCCCCAAACCATTGCTGACTGTGGGAACTTCACACTGGATTTCAAGCAACTTGGATTTTGCTCCTCTCCAGCCTTTCTCCAGACTCTGGCGCCTTGACTTCCAAATGAAATGCAAAACTTGCTTTCGTCTGAAAAGAGGACTTTGGACCACTCTGCAACTGTCCAGTGCTTCTTCTCCATAGCCCAAGTCAGACGCTTCTTCCGTTGTCTTGACTTCAGAAGTGGCTCGACCATGGGAATACGGCTATTGTAGCCCATTTCCCGGACACGTCTGTGAACTGTGGCTTTTGATACCTGGACTCCAGCTTCAGCCCACTGTCTTTGAAGCTCCCCCAAATTCTGGAAGCGGCTCTTCTTCACAATTTTGTTAAGGCTGCGGTCATCTCTCTTGGTTTTGCAGCGTTTCCGGCCACATTTTTCCCTTCCAACAGACTTTTTGTGGATATGCTTTGAAACTGCACTCTGTGAACAGCCTGCTCTTTGAGAAATTTCTTTTTGTGTCTTACCCTCCTGATGGAGGGTATCAATGATGGTCCTCTGGACAGCAGTCAGATCAGCAGTCTTCCCCATACTTGTGATGTAGTTTACTGAACCAAGCTGAGTGTTTTTAAGGCTCAGGAAACCCTCGCAAGGTGTTTCGAGTTAATTAGATGATTCAGGTGATTAGTTGAATAGCCTACTTGTATACTTTTTCATGATATTCTAATATTTTGAGATAGGATTTTTGAGTTTTCTTAAGCTGTAAGCCAAATTCAGCAATATTAAAATAATAAAAGGCTTGAAATAGTTCAGTTGATGTGTAATGAATCCAGAATGTATGACATTTTTGTTTTTTTAATTGCATTACAGAAAATAAAGAACTTTATCACAATATTCTAATTTTCTGAGACAATCCAGTAGAGAGACCCAGCTTCAGTTATCGCTGGTTTACTGTTCCACAGGAAAAATGTTTAGGATTCAAGCAGATTGGCCCAGCATCCATAGTATAATTTTTTTGTAATATTTCCATAGTATTTCTCTCATATTTTTTCTGTATTAGTGTTTTGTATTATAGTATTAATGGTGTGGTATTTCTATAATATGTTGTATTATAGTATTAATGGTGTGGTATTTCTATAATATGTTAGTAGTCATATTTTTGAGGGATTTCCATAGTAATATTTTTGTAGTATTTCTTTAGTATATCTGTAATATTACTGGTACTGTATATTTGTATTATTTATGTTGTAATAATTTCATATTATAGTGTTACAGAAGTGGTATTTTTGTATTATTTTCATAGTATTTTCTTCTTTTCAGAACAGGACCAAAACATATATATATGGTCCCAATTTTTAGGCACTAAATTTGATATTTAGTGTTGTTGTAATTATGACATATTTTGTGCAAATATTTTTGTTGTAGACACACTAAGGGACGATAAGGACCAAAAATCAAAAGTAATAAGTTGTTTACTATTATCTATGCCTGATTATACTTTCCCCCTAAATGGAACTCATTTTGATGTGGTCGGTAAATAATTCTTTTCAGCTTGTTGCTTTGCGGTACATTCTTACACCCCCTCCGTTTCTTTACCAGAATATTGTCAACAACTCTGACAAATGTATGGCAAGTCAAAGGCACACTGGAATATTTGGTCAATGGTTGTTGCTGTTTTGCATAGTGCAAACAAAAACGAGTGCTACAAAACACAAGGAAAAATATAAACTACGGAGACCAAAAGTGAACGCGCACCCAAACTTTAAGTCCTCATTTAGGAAAAAAAGCGCGTTATAAACAAATAAATACGGTATTTTCATTCGTACAGAGACCCCTCACTACTTAACGCGTCGGTAATTGTTGATTCTTTGATTTTGAATTAAATTCTCTTTGTAAGTGATATCAACGTATTGTGCATTGTAATCGGAGTAGACAGCACACAGCAAAAGCTCCCATGGGGGCAGGTTAGGGAAGGCTTTGTGTGTTGAGTGTGCATGATTCCCAGGCTGGTGGTGTATGCCGTCAGTCAAACCGCGGGGCAGGCAGTTAAGCCAATGTGCCCACCCAAAACAAAGTGGGAAAAATGGTAACAGCTAGCTTTTAATGGCTTGTTCATTAAGTTCATTAATTAAAACGGACCCTCAGGTAAGTCAGAAGAGCGCATAGAAACGGAAAGTGCACTTTTCTCTGCCCAGCGCCGTCTGCACCGAAAGTAAATACGACAGTATCCTTGTTAGTAGTAGTAGTTTGTGACATTTTTACAAAAACCTTTGCTTGCGCCTGGTTTTGAAACCGTTCTTTATGAATAAAATGAAGGTCAAAATAGGCATCAATGGACTTAAGTAATTGAGGGAGGGAGACAAGTTTAAAGTGGTATATTTGTTGATATGGGACAAATCATCGAATGTCACTCAGTGAAATAAATTGTGCTGAAAAATTTGATTTTTTCCTGAGAGCAGGTTTGGCAGTTTCACTGAAATTTTCTTAAAATATATGGTATGGCTTGCGCTCATAAAAAAAACTAAAGACAAACAACATTAACAACACAATATTTTGTGATTATGGTGATTTAGGTCAAAAAGGTTCTCAACCCCTGCTATAGTCTCTTGTTCATGTCTCAGTCACAAAATGTGTCGCTCTTGGTCATGTCTTGGTCTTGGTTACTACGATCTATACGAACTATAACCCTGGCAAAAAGCTAGCACCATAAAGGACATATTTTGATTAATCCTATCTGCGTATGACCAAGTCCTTTACTGTAGTGTTTCATATGTCCATACGGCCTACAAAAACATCCCAAGCGTACTGACATTTTGCACACAGTTTGCCTCTGCTACGTTCGGTGTTGAACTGCGCTTTATGGAATATGGTCTGTTGACAATTTTCTCGCATGAATCCCCTTGCGTCTCGGGCCATCTGGATCCGAGGCAATGCTATGGCAGCCCTCCCAGCATCATCTGCCCTTCGGGGATAGAAATCAGCAGCAGCTGAATACAGAAACATTGGATGGATTTATCCAGTTCATAGATGCATGTGCCACCAGCCGCTTTGGCAGGTCACCATTTTCTGCTTCAAAAAAGAAAAAAAATCTTTTGTGGGCGATTGTGATGAGTAAATTTAGCAGCAGCTTATTTCCTTTGTTGATTGTGGGCCCCATGTCAAAGATCTCAGTTGCCATTGTGGGTTGAAAGTAACACTGCAAACATAGAATGTACTGTGCTTGGCTAAATTTCAGCTGTAGACAATTTCTTGTTAATTTTGGCACACAATATTTAACTTTCTTTGTTTTAAACATTAGCCATGTCAGTGTCCCAAGTGCATTAACGCACCCAGTGTCGGTAACGAGTACTGTTACGTGTATTTGATACATGTTTTAACTCAACTGACTTATAAAAGGGTTACTCTGCCGCGTATCATAAGCACATCCTGAATTACACGTCCTCTGATTGTTTACTGTTTTTACTTTTGTTACCTAGAATCCTCAATCCACCAGTAACGCTAAGGAAGGATCTGCGTGTTTATATTTACCTACAAAGTACAACTGAATATAGTTACGATGGTGACGTCTTAAGGACAGAGTACGCTGGATGGACGCTGAATTTTCCTCATTGAGATATTCTCCCTACCGTGTATACTTGCATCCAAGCCATATTTACAACTAAAGACTAAAATACTGGAATCAGGCGGTCAGTTCATATGATGAGCATATTTGCTTGTGTCAACAGTACTATCCCCTATCTCACAGCCTTTTCAAACTGCTGCCGTCAGGGAAAACGACATACTGTGTCTCAAAGCCAGAACCTGCAGGCTAAAGGACAGCTTCTTTAATCAGGCTGCCAGGAAACTGAAATCTCTTGCTGTCTTATAGCCTCCCACCCCCCTGCTTTCTGTCAAATAAATGCAAAATGCTCTCTTTAGATTTTGGCTACAATTTGCACATTGTTTTATTTGAAACTTATATTATCTATATATGTATCTTTTTTTTTTAAAAAAGACAAAGGACAAAAGAAAACTTCTATTGGTTATTTGTATTGTAGCTTATCTTTTCCATATTTGCTCGCGGAGAAGAGGAAGCAATTTCTTCTGCACTGTATATGATTGTGCATACGGATATTTAACAATAAAGTTGAATGGTAGGCTGCGTGTGGGGCAAACGTAATGACAGAAATTACGGTTACAGTGCTGAATTTTGGTCTTTTTATTTGTAAAATTATTTTTGCAATACACCATGCCTGGTGAAAAAACGAAAACATCTTGGGCAGTACCTGCAAAGAGAGAAGGAAATCTTCAATTGGTCTGAAGGTCGGAGACAAAATGTAGATGGAGTGTCTCGGCTAAGTGTTTGCTCTCAAGAATGCACAAACCAACTAATATGAAGGCTTCACGGCTTCCACAGGTTGGTGTACACGTTTTCTTCTATTTATTTTATTAGGTGGCTATTTTGTAGCAGTTTCAGGGGGTCAGCTTATATAATTACTTTCTGAGTAACGAACTACTTTTGGGTGTCAGTAATCCGAGGGGTAACAAATACTTTTTGAATGAAGTAACTAGTAAAGTTAACTAATTACTGTTTTTCAGTAACACGCGACAGGACATTGGCCAGAAGCGCTGCCTATCCCAAGCTAAGAACATTATCAGGGACCCCTCTCACCCCCATCATGGACTGTTCACTCTGCTAGCCTCTGGGAAGAGGTACTGCAGTGTGCGGTGCAGGACCACCAGGTTCCACAATAGTCTTGTCCCCCTGGCCATTAGACTGTTAAACGGTCAATCAAACACATAGTAAATCTAACTGCTGCTAAACTGTACATCTGTTGGTTTTGTTAGACTTTTTGCACTACTAGCAGTTCTTTAGAGCTAGCCACTCCTTGCACATCTGTTTCTCTGCACTATTGTACTTACAGCGTTATTGTTACAGTGTTATTGTTACTGTTTACCTGACTTGTTACCTGACTGCCCATTTTGCACATCTGGTTAGCTGCTCCTCTTGCACTATTTGCGCTACTGTAAGATACTATACATAGCCATAATTATTTAGTATATTATTAGTACCCAATACTCCAACTCAATACAACATTTTATTTATATCTGTACATTCAAGGAAACTGTGCGGGTCAGATGTATCGACATTTCGTTCTGTATACACGTGTACTAGAATGACAATAAAGTAGATCTGAATCTGAATCTGAATCTAAATACATTTCTTGCTCTTTTTTGTTAGGTTTGCTCTCCCCTGTTTTGAGCTCACCGGTAAGTCCTTGCAATGCCTTGACTGAAACGAGGCTGACAGCACCAAAGCTTGTAAATGAGTCACCTTGTTTTTGTGAAGCTTAACCCAAATCTAAGACATTGCATAATTCACCGGTGAATTCAGTAAAAAGTTGGATTGCATCCCGGAACCTTGCTGACACCTGTCAGGGCATACAGATGCTTTTTTGGTACCACTGTGCACTTCTTATCCCGGGTGGCGGAATCTTTTCTTTGAACAATCCACAGCGGTTTTTACTGTAAATCTCAAAAGTCACCAGAGCACATCACCCTAAATCTGGATGGCTATAAAACTTTAACACGATTGGATTTCATTTTAAATTCAAATTATTTCACTCGAGTTCCATCATTATCAATTATTACAGATATATTCATGGAGATTATACCGTTCTATATCGGTGTGTGCCAATAACAACTGTTTCAAAGGCATTGGTATTCAGGACATCAGCTAATACCAGTATAACCTCCCTTTAGCGTTTGTTAAACGATCACAATATATATATATATATGTATATATATATATATATATATACACACACACACACATAAATCAGAGTGATATCACACGTGTGACTGTGGTTTTCATTTATTCCATGATTACAAAGTTGAGTAAGAAAAAGACTGTTTCAAATAGTCCTAACGCCAATCCAAACCGCCAAAGAGATGCAAAAGGAAGTTGTTTCAAGCACATATAAGAATTTCACATACTTACAGGTGCAACAAAATGACCTGCAATGATGATTACAGCCAGAAGATGGCATCAGCAATATTTTGAAGTGACATTCACTACTTTTAAGTAAAACATTTTGTGCCTTAAAGTGAATTATTGGAAAATATCTGTACATTTTTTTGCAGATTGAAATGCGTTTTAAATAATAGTTATATTTGTATCTGGTATCGATGACGACTGAAAAGTTTAGTATCGTATGAGGCTGAAAAAAAGGTGATTAACAACAACCCTATTACTAAGGACTTAATAAAAACTCATTAAACTAAAAACTAAATGTTGTACTAGGTAATGCTATTCAAGTGATTCTGTATTTGTTGTTACATACTATTGTTATTATTAAATTATATTATTAAAGTAAACATTAATCCAAGAATTTGTATTTACGCGCATTTTTTTTTGTGTGCAAATTTAGAGAATACCCCCCTCATGTATGTTATCCTAAATTTGAATTATGGGTCTTTATTGGTTTATGAATTCATTTCTGATAAGATGGAACATTTTCAAGAGTTTGATTACAATAATCAATATTTTCAAACCGAGCCACTGTAAAGTTTCACTCTATCTCTAACTGTTACAACTTTGCCCATGCTTTTTTGTTAATTTATATTTTACCAGTGCAATGTTCGGGTACCAAATACAATACCCCGGATATTTTTTAAAGTTTAATATCCTGATTAAAGTGCAATAAATATCCCAGTTGTGCGCAGTTTTTTTTTTAGATGTTTTCGACTTGGTTATAAAACAGTTGCAGAAGAAGTATTTTCTTTTTGTACGTTTAATTTTTGTTGCATCGTATTGTTTACTTATTTACACTTTGACTCCATTTCCATAAAATTGTGCAAATGGAAGATATTTCAGTTGTCATGTAGACTATGTTACTGTTTAAAGTGCAACATCCCGGTTCTAAATGCAATATACAATGATACAATGATCATAAAGGGGATTCTGATTCTGTAAAGGGGAAACGTTTATATATTGAATAATATTGATATTCAATGATATTCAATGGTCCAGAGATTCAGCAAGCAAAATAGTTTTTCGAAGATTGCATCAACTCAGTTTGCTTTTGAACCAGAAACTGTCTTCAAATAGAATGAGAAGAGATATCACAAATGCCGCATGGGGCAAAGTCAAATTAATGTGAAAGTAGAAATTGATTTTGCACTAAAGGGAAATGATAAAGCAAGGTAAGAAGAGTTGAAGAGTGGGCAACCAATAAAGGACAAATTAGCGCAGAAAATCAGCTCATCAACATCAGATGCTCGCTCTTGGTTGCAGTGGAACCCAGAGGTTTTCCTGTGGCCCCATGCTGGGATTCAGTCGACAGAGAAATCATCACCTCGGAGCAATTCGGGAAAATCTGCTTTTGCTTTGCAAAGCTCACGCTGAGACGTTTTGGTTCGTTGACTGCAGATATGATATAAATCATTTATAAGTTGAAAAGGTGGCAAGGTAATTTGAGTACAATTTCTGAATTATTTTTTTCTGTTTTTATCTTTAGAGTATTCATAATGAATTGCAATTTTAAAAAGCATATATGACTGATTACTTTAGATTGAGGCTTCACAAAAATCTAAAAATACATTTTTTTTAAAATTAGGCACAGAACAGGTCACGTTCCTCCGCACAATCATGCAGATATGATACATAATATTCAATGCGCCATGGATCTTAAGAATTCAATACTCATTGTAGACAGTTTGAATTTATATCCCCTTGAGCTTTTACATCATCAGAAGAAAACAAGGAATCAAAATAATGGCGGGTCCCGATGAAAAACAGACTGCGATTGTAGTAATCTGCAAATACATGATGCTCACTACTGCTCGAAATAATTGGAACTTTGCTTACCGTGTCGCTGGTGGACTTCTGACTGTTCTGTTAGAGTTGCATGCTGTGATCATCAAAAGCTGCGTGCAGAAAATTTACCTGCAGTCATGTACAGCTTGCATTCTCTTTTTGCCTTCGCCTCAATTTAGGTATGTGTTTGTGACTTTCATGCAATTAATATAATACCTCCCGAAGGATTTAAGGTTAGCCCTGTAAGTAGTCGGCTAGCTGGCTAACATGCTGTGCTAATTGTTTTTTCACGGCTGGGTTCGTGTGTGTTTCCATAACCATTTTATGTTGTTGAAACTCCGTTATCCATGCTGCATACTGCATGTTTTTTGGTCTGCCAGCATCCCGTTTTTTCCACCGATCTGTCCGGATTTGCCTTCTATAGCATTCGGCCAGCCTGCTGTGATTATTTGGTTTATGTACGACTGACTTCGTGTTTGACGTTATAGGTTTTTTGTTGTTAGCTCCCGGTTATCCTGGCTGGCTGCATACTGCATGTTTTTGTTGGCCAGCCTCCCGTTTTTACGCCAATCTGTCACGATAAGCCATTTTTAGCAGCCAGCTAGCCCAGATGGGTTAGCCCCAGTTAGCTCTCTGTGTGTTCTCTTTGCCGGTTCATCCCATTTTGGCTGCTCGCAATTTGTTGTACCATTGCTGCACCATATTGCAATACTACACCTAGGAATTCTCCACATAAATTACCAAAACTTGGCTTAAAACTTTTAAAACCTTTTCGACACATTAACATGCAAAACAATATGGTGACTGGCTTGTTCGGGTGCTGGTGTTCTTCACATGACGCCAGAGCTCAGGAAGTTTAAGACGAGACAGACTGTCTTCAAACTGCATTATCTCGGAAAATATTGGAATGTACCAATGACATATATTTAGATATTATGAAAAGAAATATGCAAAAAAACAATATTTTCTGTATGTCTTAGAAAGTGGGTATCCCTTTAAGCCCTTTTCACACTGCACTAGCTCAATGAGACAGTGTTGCACTAAAAAATAAAATAAGAATTTGTCATCGTTTTTTTAGTTATCGGAATGCTGACTTAGGTAGTTTGAGGAAGAGAGTATTCACAATTTAAAATTTCCTGAAACATATTATCACTGCACCCTTGCCACGCTGACTGGAAGCACTTATCAGTAATCACAATTTTTAACTTTAAATTTTACACTTTGAAGTCAGAATTCTAAGGAAAACCGAATCTGAATTATGACTGAAAGTAAGAATCCTGATGGACAAAAAGTAAAAGTTATTTTTAAAGTGAGAACTTCCACGTCATTCAAAGGTCAAAAATAAAATCCTGCCAATTTTTTTGTCCCTAATCCTCTTAAGTCTTTAGAGTGCTACAGATTGGGACTTTGTTTGATCAAAAACATGTCTTAATGAACTTTTTAATTGTGTTTAGTATAAGTAACAGATTTTGGTTCATGCTGTATTAAAGAAGTAGTTAATGCACAGTACTGTTAGCGAAAAGCCTAGCTACAGTTTGATGAAGAGTTATTTTTGAAATATTCAGAGTTCAGAAAATTAAACCTGGAATGATTTGTGCTTGATTCCTGCCTCAGATCTAACTAGTTTCTTTTGATCAATATTTCATTTCATTTTGTTATTTTCACGTTGTTACGTTTTGCAGGACAGGATCAAACCTCAGACACAAACGTCAGATTGAGTTTCAATGGCACAGATAACCATAAGGCGCTCCGAAGAGGAAGATAGAAGGAACTTGATAACAGAAAATGCATTCCATTCAAAAAGCAATGCTCGTAATAATACAAAGTCTTGCACACAGCTCTAGGCATAGCTGGAATTGTTGGACGGTTATTACAACGGATGATCCGACACTGAATGTCTGCCACTGTTGCCTTTAATAATAGAGTCTCAATGAGCACAATGTGTACCCAACAAGGTTAATCAGTTTCATGGTGCCTCCTGGCTGGCGTTGGCGTGCTGAAACCTCACACCTTTAACATCTGATTGGCAATAACATATTAGCCCCTTCAAGCTTTAACCCTTTACGTACAGTTGATCATTTTTGGTAAATACTCTTTGAAAGCTGTTTTGGCTGCATTATCATGTTGTCGCTACTCGTTTGATTCACAGCAAAATAACAAAGCATAGTAAAATGTCATAACTACAATAGCATTGTTGATTCATTGCTTGTCAAATTTAGCGGAATGTACTTTTACCTTGAGTCGGGTAACATGTATCCCATATATTAAATCTTATTATAGTTTAATTAATAAGGACAATCTCATAATAACAACTTAAATTCAACAAAGTGGTTACGACCCACTTATTTTATTTCTGGAGGTTGAAAATATTTTCAATTCATCCTTGCAATCCATGTTTTTCTCTGCCAGTGTATTCTAGTGTTCATGCACACTCTCTGAATCAAGAAGCTTTTATTGGGGGGAAAAAAGACCCTTTCATTAGAGTCTTTCATTGTGTTCACTATATTTTTGCACCTGCTAAAGGTGCTGTGTGGCCCATGGTGACATGGTTAGTAAAAAGGTAATAATGAAACTTAAAATCCATGAAATTTTCAAACTTGCTCTTCTCTGCTATTGTGTTGCCTCACATTGTGTTATCCAACATTGGCATGGATGTTTCATCCGAATGATGGATACCTGGTATATCTCTACTAAGTTGCGGCATGCTTTTGATCATGGACTATGTAATACTTTGGCTATGACTGAACAAAAAAAAATATTAATATTTAGTAGATAATCCTTATGCTGAAATGAAAGAATCTAAATGGTCCCAGGTTTCGATAAGGGTTTCAATAAGGGTCTGGATTCTGGCTGAAGGTTTTTTTTGACAACTCTTCTTTACAGTTCAGTCTGGTTTGATAGTTTTAGAGCATGGACAACCAGCTTTAAATGCCACTACAGATTTTCAATAATATTCTGGTCTTGTGACTGAGGTGGCCATTCCAGAACGTTGTACTTGTTTCTCTGTATCAATGCCTAGTAGAATTTGAGCAGTGTTCAGGGTTGTTCTCTTGTAGCCATCCATCACACCAAAAAAGGCAATAACAAGCTTAAAAACAGATAGGAGATACACCAGCTCACACGGTGGTGCTCAGCAAAGAACTTAGAACATTTAGAAGACCAAGGAGGTCATTGTGGACTTTAGGAGGTCAAGAAAGACTGACCATTGCTCACCTCCTTCTCAATGAAGAAGTGGCGGAGCAGGTGGACAACATCAAGAAAGCTCAGCAAAGGATCTTATTCCTCAGGAAACTCAAGTTGGCTGGTCTCTCCCCTCTTCAACTTCTACAGGGCAACAATTGAAAGCATCCATGCCTCAATGTGACCATGTGGTATGGCAACTGCAATGCACAGGATAGGAAACAACTGGCACAGGTGGTCAGGACTGCAAGGGGATGTTTGGGCCCCAAAATCAACCAACGATTGAACAACCACCAAATTATACTCATTACCTAACATCAAATTAACATATCAGTTTAATGTGTGTACCACATCTGGCCAATATAACCAACCATTCACAAGAACATGCAGGTTCTCTGCAAGTTTTTCTTGAACGATAGATTTGATACAGTATTTTAAAACAATGGAGCAAACATAAGGCTTGAATTATCATACATTTGCTATGTGGGTGGATGTAGCTCAACAGCAAGCACTTTTGTGAAACATCTACAGTGTGTAGTGCCTTAATTTAGCATGACCTCTCTTAACCAGCATGCTTACTGCCTCATGACAATGCTGCTCCCTTAAATGCAGGCCTTGGAGATAAACATGAGACACAGAATGACGGAGAAGGGCAAGAAAGTGAAGGACAGCGAGAGGAATTATTCAATGGCATTAAGATTTGTAGCAGAGTAAGCTGCTCATTACCATAACTTCATAAGTCGTCCGCTTCTCTCCAAATAAAAGATTATGATTGAGCTTTCTTGTGAATTCCCGCACATTCTTAAATACTTTAGACTTTGTATTTGTTAAGCATGATTTGACGGTAAGTTATGTTGGGGTCGGAAATGAAACAGAAGAATTCCTTGCCCTCCCACTTACTGTATACATTACAAATGCATACATTCACCATGTGCTTCAAACATCTGAGGCCATTGAGAAGTGAAGAGCCTTGTTTCATATCTCGGAGGATGACAAGTCAAACCAATTAACATTCCGGTGCGGTATTTCTCCAGCACTCCTTTTCTTCCTGCCCGGCATGCACACACCAGCACAGATAAAGCATAGTCTAAAAGTTCGGGAAAAAAACTAGATTGATAACTTTTTAAAAGGCCAACTGATAAATAGTCTAAAGAATAAATAATTAAAACATGTCAAAACCTGTTAACATCACTTATTTCAGTTCTTCCATGAAATGTTAATTAAAGATGCAGATCGTACCAATATATTGTGAAATAGGAAATACATTGAATTCAGATAGAATCCTACTGATTAGCAGGGTATTTCACACACTTTTTGGAGGGAATGTCAAATACTGAGGTCGACAGACGGGTCGTTGCGGCGTCTGCCGTCATTCATCCGTCGTGGTGAAGGGGGAGCTGAGCCAAAAGGCAAAGCTCTCGATCTACCGGTCGATCTACGTTCCTACCCTCACCTATGGTCATAAACTTTGGGTTATGACCGAAAAAACACGATCCTGGATACAAGTGGCCGAAATGAGTTTCCTCCGTAGGGTGTATGGGTTTTCCCTTAGAGATATGGTGAGAAGTTCAGTCATCCGGGAGGGACTCTGTGTAGAGCCACTGCTCCTCCGCATTGAGAGGAGCCAGTAGAGGTGGCTAGGGCATTTGATAAGGATGCCTCCTGGACACCTCCCTCGGGAGGTGTTCCGGGCATGTCCCACCGGCAGGAGGCCCCGGGAGCGACCCAGGACACGCTGGAGAGACCATGTTTCTCGGCTGGCTTGGGAATGCCTCGGGATCCCGTCGGATGAGCTGGAGGAGGTGGCTGGGGATAGGGACGTCTGGGCTTCCATTTTAAGTCTGCTGCCCCCGCGACTCCACCCCGGATAAGCGGAAGATAATGGATGGATGGCAAACACTTACAAGAGGCTGGTAATATATATATTATAATATATAATTTTTAAAATGTATAGTTTATTCTTGTATTTTATTGTAGTTTTTTTTTGCACTTCGGGGATGAATAAAGTATCTATCTATCTCTATCTATCTATCTATCTAAAGTCGTATATTTAGGTGAGATTTCTTTGTGTCACACAGAGCTAAATGCTTTATTTTAAAGTTGGTTGGTATAAGGTTCAAAGTTTAAAAAAGTTGAGACCTGAATGGATTGTGAAAAAAATAAATGCATTTATAATTTAAAAGAATAGTAGATTTAAGAAAATGTTTGTATACATAATACTACATTGATATTGGTAATATACTGATTAAAGGCACCTATAAAAACCTGTTTTTATATTCTTGTCAGGCAGGACGAAAGGAAGACTGAGATCACTTGCGCTCGTTTCTTGATTTTATTGAAAGGAAGGAAATGACAAGGTGGGATTCTTCGATCCGTTGGTTGGCGGATTGACGGAACTTGACAGGCGGGTGAAGGCTTGGTAGGAATGGTCGCGGACAGGCGTAATCGTAGTGTTTGGAAAAGAGTTCAGGAGTCAGACGGGCAGGGCAGATTTACAGAAACGGGTCGGCAACGGAGATCAATCAGAAGAGAACAGGGAGCAGGCAAATAGTCAGAGGTACGGGCTTACTGAGCTGAAGGCAACAGGTAGCATGAGTACAATCGAACAAAGTGTTACCGGAAGCTGGGGATTTAAATATACAGAGTGCGCCAATCAGCTGTCCTGGCTGTTGGCGCCAAATCCTGAACACAGGTGTTCCCGATCCGGGTAATTGTGACAGAAGTCCCCAGAAAAAAGGGGAAAAAAAATTAAACCGACAGGCAAAAGTATAATCCAACATGCAGGAACTTAATCCGACAGGCTGGCCAGTTAGAACTCCTCTGAGCGGACCGATGCTCCATCGTCGTCTTCAGGTGGCGTAGTCGATGATGGACCCGGCGGAGATGTAGTTATTGGCCGGACACCCCGAGGACGACCTCGGCAAGGAGCAGGTTGATCTGGATACTGGCGGTGGAACTCAGAGATGAGAGAGCGATCCAGGATCTGCCGGGTGGGGATCCAGGACCGTTCCTCCGGGCCATATCCCTCCCAGTCCACGAGATATTGGAGACCACGTCCTCTACGACGACAGCGGAGCAGACGTCGCACGGTGTAGATAGGGTCACCATCCAGGAAGCGAGGGGCTGGGGGGGAAGGAACTTCAGGGACCAGGGGGCTCTGGCGGACAGGCTTAATGCGGGAAACATGAAACGTCGGGTGAACCCTTATGGTGCTGGGCAGGCGCAGGCGGACTGCCGACGGACTAATAATTTTGTCCACCGGAAACGGTCCCAGGAATCGGGGAGCCAACTTCTTGGACTCCACCGGGAGTGGAAGGTCCTTGGTGGACAACTATACTTGCTGGCCCACCTGGTACGTTGGAGCCGGAATTCTTCTTCGGTTAGCCCCCTTTGAATAACTTTGGACGGCCCGAAGAAGAGCAGCCCGTGCCTGAGCCCAAGTGCGACGACAGCGACGGGCATTTGCAAGAGCCGACGGACAGGAAACCTCTTCCTCTTGGTTGGGGAACAAGGGTGGCTGGTAGCCATAGACGCACTGGAAGGGAGACATGCTAGTGGAGGAGCAGACAAGGGAGTTGTGGGCGTATTCCACCCATACCAGCTGTTGCGCCCAGGAAAGAGGCTCACGGGAAACCAGGCAGCGGAGAGCCGTCTCCAGTTCTTGATTGAGGCGTTCAGACTGTCCATTAGATTGCGGATGGAACCCGGACGAGAGACTGACCGAGGCCCCCAGGAGACGGCAGAACTCTTTCCAAAATCCCGAGGCAAATTGGGGACCTCGGTCTGAAACAATGTCTTTTGGGATTCCATGGAGGCGGAAGACATGCAGCTGGACCACCTGCGCCGTCTCTTTGGCGGACGGAAGTTTGGGCAAGGCCACGAAGTGGACCATTTTGCTGAACCGATCCACAATCGTCAAAATGGTTGTCATCCCTCCCGAGGCAGGCAGCCCAGTAACGAAGTCCAGGGAGATGTGGGACCAAGGATGGCTGGGGACTGGTAATGGCTGAAGCAATCCAGCAGGGGGTCGATTCGAAGCCTTCTGCCGGGCACAGGTTTGGCAAGCCCCGACGTACTCCTGATCATCCTTTGCCAATGAGGGCCACCAGAAACGTCGGGCCAGGAAGTTGCTGGTGCGGGTAGCACCCGGGTGGCAGGAGAGGCGAGAGTCGTGCCCCCATTGAAGGACCTCTGACCGTAGGGGTTCCGGAACGAATAGCCGCCCCTCTGGACAAGTACTGGGGCCTGCTTGGTCTTGGAGGGCCTCTTTGACGCGGTCCTCGATGTCCCAGGTGAGAGTGGCCAGTAACCGGGACTCAGGAAGGATGGCTGTCGGACCCTGGGAATGATTGTCCTCCTTTTGAAACTGGCGAGAGAGGGCATCTGGCTTGACATTGCGGGACCCGGGGCGGTAGGAAAGGGTGAAGTTGAAACGGGTGAAGAAGAGTGACCAGCGGGATTGTCTCGGGTTCAAACGTTTAGCAGAACGGATGTATTCAAGATTCTTGTGGTCAGTCCAAACTAGGAACATAACTGGCACCCCTTCCAGCCAGTGGCGCCATTCCTCAAGGGCCAATTTTATTGCTAGCAGCTCACAACCCCCCACGTCATAATTGCGTTCGGCAGGGGATAAGTGACGTGAAAAGAATGCACAGGGGTGCATCTTTTGGTCCTCGGTCGACCTTTGAGAGAGAACAGCCCCAACTCCTATGTCCGAGGCATCCACTTCAACAACTACCTGACGCCCCGGGTCAGGTACTTGGAGGATGGGAGCCGTCGAAAATCGAGCCTTGAGGGTGGTGAATGCTTTATCGGCCGCAGGAGACCATCTGAATGTTTCTTTGGGACTAGTGAGAGCCGTCAGGGGACCCGCTACCGTGCTATAGTTCCGAATAAATCGTCGGTAAAAATTGGCGAAACCCAAGAACTTTTGGAGCTTCTTGCGATCCGTGGGAACAGGCCAGGAGGTGACTGCCGACACCTTTGCAGGATCCATCTGTAATCTCCCCTCCGCGGTGATATACCCCAGGAATGACACGGTTTGGGCGTGGAACTCACACTTCTCAGCCTTAACGAAGAGGGAGTTTTCCAGGAGTCGTCGAAGGACAAGTTGGACGTGCTGCGTGTGTTCATCCAGGGATTTAGAGAAAATCAGAATGTCATCCAAGTAGACAAACACGAACTTGTTGAGCACATCACGCAGCACGTCGTTGATAAGGGACTGGAAGACGGCGGGGGCGTTTGTGAGACCAAAAGGCATGACTAAATATTCGTAGTGCCCCGTGGGAGTGTTAAAGGCCGTTTTCCATTCATCTCCCTCCTGGATACGGACCAGAGGCGTGTTCAGGAGAGTGAGTGATTGCTATCGCGAGCTATCGCGAGCTATCGCTAGCTTCTGAACGGCCAGTGATTATTGAGCGCTCGCGTGCCCGAGTAATCACGGGAGAAAGACCGCTTACTTTGATTTCCAACATGGCGTCGACAGTGCAGAAGATGGAGGATCTCACCCTGACGAGTGCTGTTGGCGATGTAATATATCGTCTTACATTGCCTGGTAGTTTGTGAACAATGCAAGACAGGTATGACCCTTCCACTGCGTTTAGGATAACCTTAACTGTGTCAATATGCGAACTGTCGCTCATATCAGCCAACTCGCTCAAAGCAAGCTGTAGAACGAAATCCATTGTACTGTCGTCGGCCATTTTGGATCAGTAAGGCAATCACAGTGAGCGATTACAAAACGTTCAGCAGTGCGCGGCAAGCGATTATCAAGAGACTTCATGTCTGATCACTCTCCTGAACACGCCTCAGATGATAAGCGTTTCTGAGGTCCAGTTTAGTGAACACCGTGGCCCCTTGCAGCAGTTCAAAGGCGGAGGCGAGCAGTGGTAAAGGGTAGCCATTCTTAACTGTTATGTCATTAAGGCCCCTGTAGTCAATGCACGGTCGTAAAGAACCATCTTTCTTGCCAACAAAGAAAAACCCAGCTCCGAGGAAGAGGATGGCCGAATTATTCCGGCTGCCAAGGCCTCCGAGATGTATTCCTCCATGGACTGTCTTTCAGGTGTAGAAAGGGAATAGAGACGACCCCGCGGGGGAGTAGAGCCAGGCAGAAGGTTGGTAGCACAGTCATAGGGGCGATGTGGAGGAAGGGAAGTGGCCTTGGCTTTGCTAAAAACTTCCCGTAGGTGGTGATAGCAGGCAGGGAACTTGGACACGTCAGGAGGAGACTTGGAAGCCGCGGATCGGTCGGGGTGATATGCAGAACGTAGACAGGTTTGATGGCACTCAACGCCCCATTCCATGACGGTCCCCGAACGCCAATCAAAGTGCGGGTTGTGCCGTACCAGCCATGGATGGCCCAAAGCGAGTGGCTGGCCTGGGGATGGGAGCAGGTGGAACCGAATTTGCTCTCTATGATTGCCAGAAAGTCTCATCTCCATTGGTTCGGTAACATGGGTAACCGTGCCCAGAAGACGGCCATCTAGTGCTCGGGCGGTGATAGGAGTAGCGAGGGAATTCAATGGGATCTTGAGTTTGTGGGCGAGGGAGAGGTCCAAAATGTTAGCTTCGGCCCCGGAATCCACTAGCGCGGAAAGTCTCTGTGGGGAACCAGCAATCAGGAGATGCACCTCGAGGGAAGGTCGAGAGGTTTCGGAGGACGGGATAAGGGCAGAACTCAATCGGACGCCTCCGTTGTCCGACGAGCCCCCCCTTTTAACGGACACGTTGAGATTCAATGCCCCTTGTCGCCGCAATAAAGACAAAGTCCCTCAGAAACCCGCCGCCGGCGCTCTTCGGCCGATAGCGCTGCCCGATTAATCTCCATGGCTTCGTGAGTAACTGTCATCGGGGATCGGGGCGTTTGGAACCCATTTGGCTCTTTGGGCGAATTCGTCGGGAGTCGTATTGTTCTTCCCCTCTCCTGTCGCCGTGCTTGGACCCGACGGTCAATTCAGTGCAATGGCTTTGTCGAGGGTAGAAGGCGGAGTATGGAACACCAATTCGTCCTTCAAGTAATCGGCCAAACTGTGGAGATAAGCGTCCACTAACGCTTCCTCATTCCAATTACTCTGGCTAGCGAGTGTTCTGAAGTCAATTGAGTAATCGGCGACGTCTTTCTTGGCAAATGTTAAGCAGGGAGCGGGATGCGTCAGACGTGGCAGACCCAGTATCGAATACTTTCAGGATCTCCTGGGAGAATAGTGCAAACGAGGAACATGCCACCGATCCTCGTTCAAAGTCGGCAGTACCCCAAAGCTGAGCTCTCCCAGTCATGTGGTTAATGACGAACGCTACCTTGGTTCCCTCGGATCGAAAATTTCGGGGTTGGAGATCAAAAATTAGTCGACAGTTTACGAGGAGGGCACGGACTTGGGTAGGGTCGCCGCAAAACTTTTCGGGTGCACCCACATGGGGTTCTGCTGCTTCGGAGACATGCGAGGTAGGCAATGGAAGACTCGGCGGGGTTGTTTGTGGGCTCTGAGACGGGTTGACGGAATGCGGAAATGGTGACGTCAGTAATTTTGACAGCTGCTCAGACAGGCTCGCTACTTGCTGGTGGTTCTGAAGTAAGAGGTGTTGTTGCTGTTGCAGAAGACTTTGTTGCTGTTGGGCTTGTCGAAGAAGCGTGGCGACGTCAATTGCAGATTTCTGTACGCCGCTCTCGGCCCATTTTAGCCGCTGTAGGACGGTGGGAGACTCCGCGTTGCTGGATTCTTCCTTCGGAGGAACTCGCGCTGATCTCATGATTTTGGTTCGATTGTTCTGTCAGGCAGGACGAAAGGAAGACTGAGATCACTTGCGCTCGTTTCTTGACACCACGCATTGTTTTGCATTTGTTGGTCTGTCATTAATGTGCGTTTAAAAAATATATATGTATAAAAAAGTATACTGTCATTCTGTATGTTTTTTTTCCAGTCAAAGGACTTCGAGGGTATAATTTATTGCAAAGTGAATGAAAACAAGGCCAAGCTTCAGACTGCAGGGAAGCAAAAACTGAATGATAGTTTCTTCAAGTTGCCTCATTGCAGCATAGACAAAACAATACTACCTTTACAAATCCAGCTTATATTGGCATTTTTTCTACACAGAAATACAAAAAAAACATTCTTCACAGCAATTGCATAGAATACGCCACCGAAAAATGAACAACGTTTAGTTGTGACTTCTGCATACAAAGACATTCCCAAAAGGGGCTGTATCAATTTGTTGTAGGACTTGTGAAACTTTCCTACCAAAAGAAGGCAGAGAAGCTCGAATCAGACGATCTTCTCAATTTCATTTAAGTCATGACTCCCGCACGTAAATTCCCGTCTATATTTCCACCCATTGGTGTGTAAGGGTTGCCGTTTCCATCAGCAACGTGTGAAGGACGCCCATTTCTGCTTGCCACAGAGGAGATTCCCAGATTAGTCACGCTAGCTGTTCCTGTCTACGGCAACACTCAGCTGCCTCACGGGTGCATTTCCCGAAGCAACTCTGTCAGGCTTCATTGGAAACACAGCAGGCTATGTATGATCGACACATTCCATTTACTGATATACTGAGTGGGTACTGTATAGTATGTTGACACATACTACCACAATTGAAAATGTCAAAAAGTTTTGTTTGCAATATATTTCATCTACCCTCAGTCCTCACAAAATTCTGAGTAACATTAAATTATACAAGCAGAAAAATCCAATACAATGATACATCTACGTTCAAGATTTATTTGTTCCCAAATCGTGCTTTGTTCAAATCTTGAGCAACATTTTCTGATATGAAATAACTGAAAACCAATTGATCAGTTCTCGAGCTGATGCTGGTGGGGAGCGGTCTTGAGTAGTAATGTCTGGAAATTCATGTAACTTGAATTATCTCTTGTATGTCGTGGAAAATTTTGGGTCGAAATACATCTCGTACCTTGAATTTCTCGTATCTCGAGTAGGTTACACGTAGCGGTACGACTGAAAATATTTTTTCCAGTGACTGGTCTAAAATGACATTGCTCTTGCTCAATGTTTCTGTAATCACCAAGGCTCAGCACTAAAGGCTGGTCAGCCGTGATGAGTCGTTAACTTCTGCTAGTGATTTTTCTGAATTGACTTGGCCTAAAAAGGTAAGCTACACACTCAAGAGTGATGACCATTCAAGCATATGACACCTAAACATATGCACTTATATTTACCAATATCCATAAAATTTACAATTCTTGTTAATGAGGAGAAATACCGCTGCTTCGTGAAAAGCCCCCACCCCATTCCTATTCGAACCCCATGAAGATAATTAGGTGTGCTTCATACAGCTGATGGATGCAAAGTTGCACATTTTATTTATCCAAGCAAAATGGCCCGGACATTCTCCTTGGGCGAGGTTGTTGGGGTTGTTAGTGACTTGAGCCGAAAATGCCTCTTCCTCAAAAAGAGACGGAATTCCCATCACTAATCGCTGGTCTGAAAAGAACCCGGCTTAACTAACTCGCGAGTTGAATTGACATATAATGATGAGGCGACAATATAGCCGAAAAATGTATTCCTTCAGGATGGTCAGCATACGAACAGGTAGCGTTTAAGTTATACTCGAAAATAGAGGCAATGGACTGCCTTTAAAACTGGTTGAGAGGGATTAGTAGTTCAGTTTGTGCAAAACAAAATCTGAACTCAATTATTAAATGTTGCAGGCTTCATATAGATTGTACAATTAAAGGATTCAAAAAAATATAAACAAATAAAAAATACTGAGCTCAACAGATTTATGTCATTTGTTCCGGAGTGCATTGCCGTCTGGGTATAAACTGTTTTTTATTGACACTCAAGTTGAGCCTTCCATCTGGAAGACTATTGAAAAATGTGTGTGTGTTGTCAAGGACAACGTTTGCGGCACAGCTGTCCTATGTGTGGTTCCACCAAATGACGGCTATTCCACAGTAGGGCTGTAATGATTTGTCAACGTTGTCAACAAAAATCGATCATAGAAATAGTCAACAATGAATTCCGTTTTGAGAGTAAGGCATTAATGAATATAAGCTCTGCTGAGATTCACTCACGTGCAATAGTGTCTCTGTTTCGAGCGCCAACAAACAGAAATGATTGCGTCAACATCAGATTCGCATACAAACACTTCTAAAGTTTGGAGCATTTTAACTTGGATACAACGGATAAAAAGACTACTTAAAGGGTTTGCAAAGCATACCTTGTATCTCATGGCATTACCTTGGTGACGCATGAACATTTAAATAATGCGCCAGACAGTTGAATAAACTGGGGTGCGACTCACCTCGGAAGGAATCAAGTAACATCCAATCCAATTTCATTTTAAAGACATGGACTGTATGTTTCTATCTTACTATAAAAGAGAGCTTGAGCTATGCCAGACAGGGCCTACCATATTTAAAATTTAATGCATGCATTCTGAATAAAATACATTAGTCGTTAAAACGTTAAAAACAACACACATCTGTTGTTTTAACCGTTTGATTTCAAACTGTTGGGAATCGTTAAGTCATTTTGTCATAGACTTTGCAGTTATGTACTTCACAAATGTAGAACTTGTTTAATTTACTGTTCTACATCTGCTAATGAGCATATTTTTGGTTTACAGGGATGAAAATGTTAAGTGGAGTCGACATAGTTTTGTTTATGGACGTGTGTCTCTACTGACCGAATACTATGCGTTATTGGTTTTATATTTTAATTTTGTAATTAATTGTTAGTTAATTTATTTATTGTATTCAATAAATTATATATATTTCCATTGTAAACGATTTACTTTTGTTTCTTATCATTTGCTACATCATTGAATCAACTTCATGCTAAAAATGAGATAAAAATACTTATTCGGTTATTCGACTAGTCGTTTCAATAGTTGACTGTTGAAATAGCCGTTAGTTGCAGCCCTTTTCCACTGCCTTTTCTGTTTTTAACAAGCCATTTGAGTGACTTCCTGCCCTGCACCGTACTGCAAATGATTTAGGCTCTGAGTTTCAAAATTGTTAGCTCACCCTTGAGTTATCGCAGCGGGCAAGCTGCTGCAAGATGCAAAATTTCCTCAGGAATAGCCAAGACAAGTTTGTCTCAAGGATTTCCCAGAAGGATCTTTGTTATTAATGATATTGGCTTTACTATGACAAAGCAGAAAAGTAGGGGAATGAATGCTACGTAAGCTTTTAAAAGCTTGTGTAGGTCATTTTAATGCACAACCATTACATGTCAACCATAATTGGGCCCAAGCCAGCGGATTAATATGCATTCCCATACTATTAAAATGGATTTTCATCGAGAGGCTCAAGAGAGTTAATTAAAGCGTAGTGGAGGGGGACATTTTGAAAAGGGCTTGGATTTAACGTCCACACGACCTTGATTAAAAACAAGAGCACCTCTTGGATGGATTGTCCCTCTTTTCGGTGCGCTTCACAGAAGATTTATCACTCAGCGATGCGTGGAAGTTGGACCTGTTGCATGGGAACCGAAATTCAATTCGCTAAGGGCACAACTAAAAGATTAGTCAACCAATTATCGTACATGATGGCCACCCCGCACCTTCTGATTAGATAGGCAACCCAGGGCGGACACACTGAAGCACAAAGAATAACATTAGAGCGGAGTAAACAGTGGGAGCTCTGCTAACTCCTGAGTCTTGACATGCCTGTGAGTCAAGACCGCTGATAATATTGAGATCTATAAAAATCCGTGGTCAAAAAAGTGTTTGTGATTAGCGATAGCATAAAACATCTTGTTAACTTGTCTTAGGCAGCACGTTCAGAGACTGATATATTAGCTCTTATCATAACATTAGTTTATCATTCAAGCGTGTGTGTTTGTGGTTGAGAGCATAAAAAGCATGCACAAGTGGAAGGCTGAATGATTAGCTGTTATCAGAACATCAGTTCGTAAATCTGGCTCTAAAACAGGAGTGCCCAAACTTGTTTTAAGTTTTTACGTGCCTTTATACTAGTTTATGCTAAGTCTAATTGTGTTTAATGCACTGTTTGTTCTTGGTTTAAGCGAAAGAATAGTCATGCTAGTTGTGTTTAAATTCTAATTTACTGTAAAATGTTTTTGAGAGCTATTCAAGTTTTATTTGAATATATAACAAATATTCTTTGATTTTTTTTTTGCATTATATAAAATTTCATATGCCAATTTTTAGGCTTACAACAAATAAATATGTGTTTCAAATATCGGTTATCGGCCTCCTCTTAACAGTTTTGGTGTCGGCCCTGACAAAGTCCTATCAGTCAATCTTTAGATTAGGCGACAACTATTTTCACAATTTGTCGTTTAGAAATGTTTTCTTAACTAGTGGTTTGGGACCCAAAGGTGGGTCGCAGACCTATTTTCACAATTTGTCGTTTAGAAATTTTTTCTTAACCAGTGGTTTGGGACCCAAAGGTGGGTCGCAGACCTTTTTTTCTTTTTAGGGGGCGTACCTTTGCCTTGGCAAAAATATTGCTAAGAAGAAAAAAAACAGTCAATTGCACTCCTTAAGAGTGAATGGCGATAATGCCCTGCTTGATCCCATCTTCCTGTTCAGTCAATTGTTACAATCTTAATTGTGTTTGACAGGGATCACATCTCATCATATTGTGAATTTGTGTGTTTCATTTCTTTTTATGCCTATAATAATGGGTTCCAAGAAAGTGATTGATAAGTAAAAGTGGAAAACAGTGACAACAGCCATCGAGTTGAAGAAGGAAATGATTTCAAAATACAAAATGGCGAACGAGTCTGCCTCTGAAGTGACCAAACTGCACTCATTTTCATATAATTTTGCCAAATTTTGTTTCTTTGTCAGCTCCCCCTAGTCTCATGCTATGAAAAATAATGCAAAATTTCTTGTCCTAAGTTTTTTTTTTATGCACTTTCATAATTCATGTGTATTTGATTATTATTTTAATCAATATTGGTTGTTTTTATGCATTTTAACCACTACGAGGTGCTAATTCATACGCACTTCCCCTTTAAATCTCAACAAGCGAGCCATCCACAGCAAGGTGTCTGCTAGCCTGAATGATTCCTCCTCAAATTACAGGGCATTCAAGGAGATTTTCAAAGAGTGATTTGACCTCTTTTCAAGCCAATTTTCTGTCAGTCAGTCTACCGTCAGCCACTTATTCTCACCTTGATGTTACATAAAAGCAGCAGGTCTCAAAAAGTGGGGCGGGTCCCCCTGGGGGGCGCAAGGCTCTGTCAAGAGGGGCGCAGGCACGTTTGACTTCGGGAGAATTTTTTTTTTTTTAACTTTCCAAGAATAAAGTGCGATTGCACCTTCTCTACACTAGGGGGCGGTGGCATTCTCTTTGGCACTGCTTTGTTTACATTTAGCCTCCACTTAATTCAGTATAAACATTGAGTATGCAGTGTAGACAAAAAGTGGAGCAGGCCCTCAAGTGACTCAATGAAAAAATATTTAACAGAGATGCAGGAACAGAGAGACAGGGTAAAGAGCACTTCACTGTAACCATGGAGGGAAACAAGCAAAGACCGGTGTGCTTGCTTTGTTGAAAATAACGCCAGCTGTCACTCCAAGAAATTACAACCCAATGATGATACGTTTTTTTCAGCGAAAATGTGCCAAAGGACATTGATTTGGCATGGACAGAGGTGACGTGTTCCTACCAATATTGAGCAATCAAGGTTTTGTCCCTACTAATATTATGTCATCGATCCTGGGGGAGCGCGAAAGGATTTCTTCTTCCGAGGGGGAAGTGACAGAAAATAATTGAGAACCACTGTGTTAAAGCAAGGACTGCACCAACTGAGTCAGGGATACCCAACTTGTCTTTTTTGTCGCCACAGTCAAGCCTTTCAGTCATTGCTCACAAGGAGCGTCGTGGATGAAGTGGTCTGTGGACAAAGTCCGGTTCTCCTCACAATTATATGTTGCAAGATTTATAATGTGCTCCCTCATGCCAAAGCTTAAAGGGATTATCTCAGCCCAGGACAGGCCTTTTCATTGAGCTCCACAGAAGCACATCCCGTGTTGTATTGCAACGCAGCCATGTAGTTCTGCTAAACTGTTTTAAATTAAGTTAAATTCTTTATTTATATTAATGCTACTATTGCTGCTGCTTGGAACACTTAACTGTATGTTGTGTCTAGCATGTCAGTTGTATAAGCTGATAGGTCACTTGGATCTTTATTTAGTATTATCTTACTTTAGGACTGATCTGTGCATCTTTTTTGCGTCAATGTCTGTGTATCTGAGAGTGGTAAACTAAATTTCTCGTATTTGTATGTCAAGTACATCTTAGGAAATTGACAGATAAAATTGACTATAAATTTGGTACCTATTGAAGATAACACGCAGATACACGCACACACATGTGAAAAAAGACTCACCTTCTTCTGAGGTGAAAGGCCCATCCAAATATCAGCAAAGGAGGACATTTATCAGAGCAGGATCACAACCCACCTGTCAGACAGAGAGTTAACATCAGTCCGTCTTCCAAAAAGATAAGCACCTTATAAATGCACTTGAGATAACAGAAATCTTGAACCCAGCAGTGAATAATATTCAATAATTGGACGAGAAACACTGCACTGCAAAAGATATCTTACGATCCCAATGGCAGAAATATTTGCTAATTTTAAGATATATATTTTTTTATTTTATATGTTATATTTTAAAAATAAAAATCTAGAAAAATAAGAAAAATCATATTGAAAAATTGTCTGCAGCTATGGTCTCCAATGTAGTCCCCGCGGTCACCAGGGTCCCCTCAAAGGAGAGCTGAGGTGCCCGCTGACTTTTTCTGAAAAAAGCTCACCGGTGCTGGATCATTGGGATTTTCTAGTAAAATGATTGAATTTTTTTAGTGATTGACTGAGTGTCTTTAACCCTCCGTCCACTAATTAATTATTTGAAACATAAGCGAAAATACCTCAAATACCTAATCCCCTAATTCAAGAAATGTGTATTTATTTTACTTAACATGAGTCTCACCTGGAGATAGCAGACAATATTGTCTGCCATCTTGCTGCTATGGGTACCCCAAACATCCAAAACTTTGGGTACATGTTATATGGATAAAAAGCATTTATGTTTTAGCATGTTTTGTTTTTATCCTGCACAAGAAACAGAGTATACAAGGCTGTTCTTAACTAACTCCCTCAATCAAAGAATGTATAATAACCCCACGCTGTATCGCAGTTTACTTGTTGCAGTTTCACTACTTAGCGGATTTTCATCGTGCATTGTAATGCATTTTTATTTAAAAGCGCCTTTCAGGCCACCCAAGGACACTGTACAGACAATGAGAAAATACAATGTAAAAAAAATTGTAAGCGAAATATTAAATAAAAACAAGACATAAAATCATAAAAACATGGAGAAGCTATGTGTTGTCGGCAGTCCTGAACAGGTGTGTTTTTAGACGCGACTTAAAAGTGGAGAGAGTTGTGCAGTTTTGGAGGTCCGGAGGTAGATTGTTCCAAAGCTTTGGAGCAGCGCGACTGAAGGCTCTGGCTCCCATGGTGCTCAGGTGGGCAGGGGGCACTGACAGTAGGAGGGAGGACGAGGATCTGAGGGAGCGAGTGGGGACGTGCACCTGGAGAAGGTCGGACAGGTAAGGAGGGGCCAGGTTGTGAATGTCCATATACTGTATGTATATAGGATCAGTTTGTAGCTGATGCAATGTTTAACAGGAAGCCAGTGTAGCTGTTGGAGAACGGGGGTGATGTGCTGCTGGGAAGATGTTTTTGTGATGATGCGAGCAGAGGCGTTTTGAACCAGCTGAATTTTATGGAGGGACTTTTGAGGAAGGCCGAAGAGGAGAGCATTGCAGTAGTCAAGGCGGGATGTGACAAGACCGTGGACGAGAATAGCAGTGGTGCGGGGGGTGAGGGAAGGGCGGAGTCTGGTAATATTGCGGAGGTGGAAATAAGCAGTGAGGGTGATAGTGTTGATATGTGAGTGGAAGGTAAGCATGCTATCCAGGATGACACCCAGACTCTTGACCTGGGAGAAGGGGGACACTAAGGAGCTGTCGATGTTGAGAGAGAAATTGTTTACTTTGGATAAAGTGGATTTGGTGCCAGAAAGGAGGATTTCTGTTTTATTGGCATTTAATTTAAGAAAGTTTGTCGTGAACCATGTTTTGAGTTCGGAAAGGCAATAGGTGAGGGAGAGAGGTGGGAGTATGGAGTTTGGTTTGCAGGAGAGGTAGAGTTGGGTGTCATCAGCAAAGCAATAAAAGTGGATATTAAATTTGCAGAGGATTTGACCAAGAGGCAAGAGGTAGACAATGAAGAGAAGAGGACATAAGACAGATCCCTGGGGTTGCCTGAGAGACCTGGGGGTTTTGTTGAAATTTGTCTTAAAATGTATCTGGTGTGTCTCTCTCAAAAAACAAATCAAAATATTTTGCTATAATGGCTCTTTGGGTCAAAAAGGTTCCCGACCCCTGCTGTACAGTCATAGCGCCTTCCCACAAATACACTTATGAGAGGCGAGAAGTTGGAATGGCTGCACTCAGGACACGATTGACTGAAAAGCAATTTGCCTTTTGAGTTAATAGGGCAAAACCTGAAGGGGGACAGTCCAAGGTTGGGGATGGGTAATCCAAAAGAGCAGAGGGATTGGTTGAGGATGTCAGCGGGTAATACCGTCTCGTCTGACCAACTGGATTTCACGCGTGGCTAACATGGCAAAAACCCACACATGTGAGCACATACACACAATTTGTACTTTTTTTTAATCCTAGTTGAGACATTCCAATGACATGATGCATTTTCTAGCCCCCTTACCCTAACAATAACCATCAAAATGGATTGCCTAACCCCAAAATGCTGAAATGTTTCTGGTTCCATATTTGGATATTTTATGTAAATATGTATGTAAAATGTATGTAAATGGTACTCACGTACATGCTGTCTGCACTATGCTTGTTCACTGCTCAAACAGACACCGCACAAAAAAAAAAAAAAAAAAAAACTGAAAACTCATGCCAACACTACCTCATACGAATATAATGTTACTCATGTCTTGTTCTTGCACATGCCGACTGCACTACGTTTAATGCTCAAATTGCACAATGTCTGACCATTTCCTGTTTCTGCACTATGATGTCTGTTTGCACCAATGCATATGCTGACTATTTTTGCACTATGATGACTTTGCACCAAATGCAATATTGCACAACCGTTACGATACCAACGTTATCACGACAACCCTGTATGTAACATCCCACATGCCGACATTTCTTGTGTAAATACCATGTAAATTATAACTATAGCCTTATCCCCCTTGTCTTATAACATTATCTTCTCTGTTCCTTTATCTTCTTGCTCATACCTCACTATGAATGTGTAAAACTGGAGTGTCATGCCCAATTTCGTTGTCACAATATGTTAGCCCATTTGTAGCAATGACAATAAAGGTATATTCTATTCTATTCTATTCTATTCTATTAGATGCTTTGTACCCACCTCTTTGTTTGCTAATTTGGTCTTAGTGTTGAGAATAAATACAGTCCTTGCTTTAAGCAACTCTGATTCCCCCCAATTGATTACCCCCAAATGCTGAAAGGTACCTTATGTTGTACTAACTGGACCTCTTTTGGATACGCCAACTACTTAGGTGGTACAGCTCACTTTATAGACGACTGGTGCCTGCGCTCAATATCTCTATCCGTTAGTAAATCCACGGAACGGCGTTACGCACATGCTTGTGCACAGCACTTTGAAACAATTGCAAAAGAATGCAACATTGACAAAAAGGTCACAACTCTTGGCACAGACAGTGCTCGAAATATGACAGCTGCTGTGAGACAACTGCCATATCTTCCTTGTTAACGCACATGCTATACAGAGAGCTGGTCATTGTTTCACTTCATGACAGCGACTACAGCCATTGCAGAACTATATAAAAATGTTAAACTAAGTGCTTCTTAAGAAATGTTTTGATTCATAAGGAATATCTATATAAGCTATTGTTGGCAGCTTTGCAGCAAAGTCTACTGCTCTACAATGTTTACATAAAGAAATCTTTTTTTTTTAAAAGTTATAAGTAGATTTCTAATAAACTTAATTTTAAGTTGACACTGAAATGACACTTCAAATTATGCAAATATTCTAGTGAATCTAATTGAACCTACTGAAAATGTAACTCGGGAAATTTAATAAATGTCGAACTGTACGTACGTACGTACATACATACGTACACATACACACACACACACACACACACGTACGTACGTACATACATACATATACATACAGAGAGAGAGAGAGAGAGAGAGAAAGAGATAGAGAGATATGGGTTTTGGGGGTTTTTTTTGGTCCTGTATGGCTCTTTCAACATTTTGGATTGCCAACTCTGCCCTAACGCCAACCAAATTCAAACTCACATTAACTGTAAGACCACTGCTATATCATCAAAAAGGATCCATCCACATCAACATCACTAAAATAGGGACTATTTGGATTCCACAATAATAGTAAAAACACAGAAAAAGGCTCTAAGATGCAAACAAATATGAATACAGGAAAACATCCCGGCCAAAAATGATGCACTAGCTCTCCAAATACAAAACCGCCCATCTTTGAAATGCCTCCCTGTCCTGTTTCTAAAGCCTGTGTTTACCCTACCCTGACGCTCCATTTTCCACCCCCCATGAACCCAACAGACCCCATTAGAGCAAACACACACTGCCAAATTTTAGACACCAATGCCTGACTTTTTTGTCACACCCTGATGGGCAACTCGGAAGTGTGACTGGGCAGAAACATCCAGGCAGCCCCTGGCACACTATTTAAACCGTAGATGATTTGAGAAAGGTGAAAACAGAGGAGAAAAGCCAGGAATGGACACACAAGGGGATGAATGACTTCCACTCGACCAAGTGTGAGACGTGAACTCCAGTTTTGTTCGGATGAATGCACTGGTCATTCTGCAGCTAATATAAAGTGCGTGTGCACATGCGCCACTGCAACCTGGTTATATTTCTCTGTGAATTATATGCTTCTGGTTTAGCCCTCCTGGAACGGGAAAAAATGGGCAGGAAGTACACTCCATATTTTACGCATGGAGTGCTATTTGCGATTGCGACCACGAAATTGCCACTTTTGGTGAGTCCATAAAAGTTAGACTATCAAATTGGAAGTTCAGCCCAGGTCTCTAAACATGATGCTGTATAGCATCTCGTCACCCAGTTAGGATGAGAAGGCGGTGGGGGGGAATTTTGGATCATATGGGCTCCGGCTGCATAGTCGACTAATAATGGCCTCGCAAGCGGTAAAACTGTACAGGGACATCTGGGAAAGCACTATTTTGAAAATACCAACAAAGTATATTTTATTATATCATAAATGTGAGTGATCCAAATGTGCATCAGTTGAGTTTTTGAAGTCTGGGTTTAGATTTATCATTTTCTTTTGGCTGTTACAGGAAGGACTTTGATGTAGGGTTGAAAGGAGAAAAACAAAGCGGTAAATAAACACTTCTCTATCTCAAGCAAATGTTTTTTTACCATAGTAACAAAGTTATTGACGTGGTGCAAACAGGATGACAAGAATCACTGCTGTGGTTTGTCTTTTCAAAAGTTCAATTCAGGGAAGAGATGACCAGACATGGAACATTTCAACCTAAAAAAAAACCACACTTGGCAGTTTGCAGGTCATGGCTTTAAAACATGCTGTAAATTTTTCTCTAGTGCCATCATAAGGGTGTCATCAGTAACACATTTGTATGCGGTCCACAAAGGTTAAACCATACGACTTTGCTTTGATGTATGCCACCATTATACAATGTTGAAGTAAAATAATTAGCGTCGTTCTTGAAGGTTTTTAGAGAGACTTTTTTGAGGGATCCAGTAAGCTGTAAAAATTGCTAGGTTTTGCCATTGATTGACCCAATTGGGGGGAATCAGGGGTGCTTAAAACAAGGACTGTATGTATTCACAACACTAAGACCAAAGTAGCAAACAAAGAAGTGGGTACAAAGCAACTAATAAAATATCCAAATAAGAAACCAGAAACAAAAAAACAAACCTGACAAGTAGTTCAAGCTAGAAAACAATGACCGAAACTGGAAATGACAACTGCAATGAGCAAAGTAACAAAGAAACAAACACAAGAAACAAACACAAAAAAAACCTAAAGTAATGACAGAATGAAATTCCACAAAGACCCGACAGCGCACACTATTCAAAATGTCCTTTTCAGAGCAGGGGTCAGAAACATGCAATGTCAAAACGATATCGATTCACATATGGTTCAGTAGAGTATATATAGGACACAGTTTTTATTGCAGTTTAAGGTCTTGGTATCCCACCAAAAGACCCCGATGGGGCAGTAAATCTGTAAACAACCATTCATATCGAAGCTCATTAATCAATCTATGTGAATTCTTGTGATTCTTTATGATAAAAGGCAACAAAAACGTTTTTACCCAAAAGCCCTAGAAAAGCACCTAGAGCAGTTTGACTGGGTGAGCGGTAGCAATGGGCAGAGCTATATAGAGGGCACGCACACTTTTTCTCCTCGTCCAGCGACGTCTGCACTAAAGGTAAAAACAATTGTATCCTTGTTTGCAGTATTTTGTGACATTTTTACAAAAAAACTGTCCTTCTACCTTGTTTTGAAACCATTATTTAGGACAAAAATGGCAGTCAAAATGAGCCTGAACACCTCGTGAGGGAGACACATTATAATAATAATAATAATAATTTCCTTTGTATTGGGGCGGCAGTAGCTCAGGAGGTAGAGCGATCGTTTTATGATTAAGGGATCCCAGTTCGAATCCCGGCTTGTCCGTGTTACATATCGAAGTGTCCTTGGGTAAGACATTGAACCCCCAATTACCCCCAATAAGCAGGTTAGCGCCTTGCATGGCTGCACAGATCACGGCCGCTATTGGGAAATGTGAAGCACAATGTAAAGCGCTTTGGGAAGTCATTGACTTGAAAAGCGCTATATAAATGCAGATCATTTCATTTCATTTCATTTCATGTCATTCTTTGTAACAATGTACACAGAACGAAATGTCGATACACCTGACCCGTTGTAGCGAGCCGATGCAGCCGCAGCCAACAAGTGCTATATTTATATTAATATGGGACGAAGGCTCTGGCATTATTATTTTATAGATGTTATCAAATCATCAAACATCACGAGATCAAATTAAATGTGCTGAATGGTTAGCTTTTGTCTGGAGAGTGGGTCTGGCAGTTTGGTTGAATTTTGTCTTGAAATATATGATGTGGCTCTCACTGAAAAAAAAGACTCAAATTATTCTTGCTTTTATGGCTCTTTGGGTCAAAAAGGTTCCCGACCCCTGTTTTAAAGGGTTCAAACCCCGGTAGGGGCCCTCTAGTGGTTGGAGGCAGAGAAAGACTATACTCTTAGGGATCATTTCTATAGTTTTTGACTTGCAATAATTGCATTGCGTACCATACAGTGGCAGTATCGTAGTTCTGAATTTGTATACTATGTATTGGTGATTTTTGCAATCCGGAGATGGAATAAGAGCTTGCTCTGTCCACTCCACGCATCGGCCCGGTATTGCAGTACCTCCGGGAACGGTGCATTCGCAATGATCGCAGCAAGGCTTTAAGGCTAGGACCTTAGCTTGGCCTTTTGGCTGAGAGTAAGAGTCCCGGCTCCTAGGCTTTGCAGCGTATTATGAACTGACCGATAACGGATAATGGATAATGAATAAAGAAGACAGATCAATAACCCTTAAAAAATCCCATTTCCATACAATTTTTTACATCAGCATCTCAAATTTACAGTCCTTTGCTGGACAAGTTTGAATGTTTTACAGTCTAAACAACATTAAAAAGTACCCAATGTCTTAATATGAGTATGACAGTCAGATTTTCCCCCTCTTGAATGCTTTTTATATTAATTAAGATAAAGTGCAGTTATTTGTAATTCTAAATATCTATCCACAGCATTTTGTGAATTAAAAAATAGCAGAAAAATTCGAGCTGGGTCAGCAAGTTGGTTTCCTGCTGTCAACTGAGATTGATTTCATTGATTAAAGGCTCAGGATACAGACCAAATTTAGATAAGAATTATAGTAGCTTGTTGCCATGCATTAGTTATCTGATTTTTAAAAGAAATCGGGCTCTGCAGGGGCAGGTGAAGTTTTTGAGTCGCCAGGCAGCATTGGGTTAAAAAAATGGCAAAAGGGAGGAAAACGATTATTGATTTGTATTTTTTTTTAATAACAATACAGTCTTGAATCGAATACTTTGGCAATGCATGAGGTAAAAAGATAATATAGGCATATATCTATTTTGGGCATTTGCCAAAAATGTTTTTTTTTTGCACGTTCCATTTTGGCAAAATAAGGTATTTTAGAATGACAGCGACAATATGACTTTTTAAAATACAAACAAAGACATTTACATCTCATCTCATCTCATTAGCCTTACCGCTCACGGGGGTGCTGGAGCCCATCCCAGCAATCATCGGGCAGTGGGCAGGGGACACCCTGAACTGGTTGCCAGCCAATCGCAGGGCACACGAGGACAGACAACTCGCTCGCTCATTCACACCTAGGGACAATTTGGAGCGGCCAATTCACCTGAAATGCATGTTTTTGGAATGTGGGAGGAAACCGGAGTGCCCGGAGGAAACCCACGCAAGCACGGGGAGAACATACAAACTCCGCACAGGAAGTCTGGAGCTGGATTTGAACCCACGCAGGAGGTTCCCAAGACATGAACTGTGCCGCACATGCGCTAACCACTGCGCCGCCGTGCTGTCTAAGACATTTACAATGGCATGTTATTTTATTAATTTATCTATTTAAAAAAAAACAATCCAAATTGGGTTTTAAACAGTCAAAGATGCATGTTTTTTGTTGTGTTTTTCTTTCGGAACAAACAATATTGGTTGTCTACAACAGTGATCTCCAACCTTTTCTGGACCATGAACTGGTTTCACAATATGTGCATGGACAAGCCCATGGGCGGCATTACTCATTCGTACTTTTTCTAAAATAATAAAAACAAGCTAAACAACAATGACAACATTATATAAGCAGTACCATAATAATAATAATAATAATACATTTTTATCATTAATAAAATTAATAACAACAATAACAATAACAACAACAATAATAACAATAATAATAATAATAATGAGCTTGAATCCGATGTGTAATAATGTACAACATTTGGATTTCCCAGTAACATTGCACCAAAATCAAATGACACGGGCAACTCTGTGCCAATTCACTGCAATACACTCTGGTCGTGATCGTAACATTTAAGACAAAAAAAACTTCGATCCGTTTGTCTAGTATTGTTAAATTTGGACGATAAGCCACGACTTTTTCCCCAAGCTTTGAACCCCGCGGCTTATGCAATGATGCGACTAATTTATGCATCTTTTCTAATCGCCGCCAGGGGCACCCAAGCAGTAAAGGTAAGAGTGAGGTAGGTGAAATGTATGTGTCAAGGAAGCCACAAGCTTAATGTAACTTTGCGCTTTGTGCATGAATAAAACTAGCATTAACAGACCATCATGGAAAAGGTGTCAATCGAAAGGGGAGTGCTATCGACCATATTGGGAATAATTTTACAAGTCTGTTCATTTGTGAACGGAAATAATTTGGCAAAACGAACGGATTACAAAAAGCAATGTCCAACAAATTATACAGTAAATGTTTCAGTATCTCTCTGCATTATCTGGTGTTTTGGAATAAATATTTTACACAGTTGGTTTCTATGGATTTTCCTTGATGTAACAAAACCATTTTTGCAAACATTAAAACAAGTTGAAGACGGCAAGTGGACATAATGGTGACTTACTTCGGCTTTGAAGTTTATGAGTGTTGTTTTAGACTGATCGTGATGTTTGTCTGATGAATATATCTAGAAATCTAATCCTGTTCAAAATGTCACCTTATCGTGGTGGGGCACTTTGTGCGTCTCCATGACCCCTAGAGCTATGTCGGCGGGAGTCTCGTACTCCTGGTAGGGTTACCCAAGCCGAACAGGTCAAAGGGTAGAGTCCAGACTAAGAGTGATCCCAAAAGCTGGTGGCGGCACGCTTTGAGGCGGTTTCCTACAGACCTGGATCCCGGCAGCCGCCTGCAGTTGTAGGAAGATGTCGGTTGTCTAGGGTCTCCCTTGCCACTGGAACCATCTTCTTTACAATCAATATAGTGGCGTTGGGGAAAGCGCACCCCTTACGCCACTTTAAAAACCATCATTGCGCAGGTATCCTCTTTTACCTGAGTCTCCGACCACAATCCAGGATCGGACTGTTCAAACATCAGCAGACTCACAAATAAAAGAAGATGGTCATCATTGAATCGATGGACAACCCCAAGCATCTATGAATGATCCTGAATCCCAAAAGTTTAAGCTGTTCAATGATATGTGGCATGACTTATTTTAGTGACTGGCGACATCGTACAGACACGTATTTGTTGATCAAAAGTTCGGTGTATATACCGTATATGTCAGAGCCAGAAGAGATGTAGACCCAAACGTGTAACGTTTCACACAAAGCTTTATTGGAGAATCGAGGAAGTCAAGTCCGGGGAAATAAACAACAGCGATCCGGTGGTCGCTGGGCAGGAGGAGCAAGAAGCTCACGGGATCAAAGCGTGTTCGGAATGCAAAAATTGGTCAAGTAGGCAGAGCGGGAGATCGGAACGTGGTCGGTGGGCAAAAACGGGTCAAGTAGCCGGAGACGATCGGGAAGTCAGGGACAGGCAAGCAGGATACAGGTGAGGACGGGACAGACGGGAGCCAGGGTCATATAGTGCTTGCCTTGCGTATGCGAGGTTCACTGACAGACTGACAAGGAGTGAGTGGAGTACTAAGTTTAAATAGGAGGGGAACCAATCAGGCAACAAGCAGCAGCTGGAGCCAAACGAGCGGGCACAGGTGAGGGCAATGAGTAATGATGACAGTATATTATGTAAACTCTTTCTGTGTATCATCTTTTTTTGTAAATATCTAATGATTCAGTGTGGGCGCATGCTGCTTAGTCAGGTACAAAAGGTTTTTTCCTTTAAAAATGTACTGGGTGCGGCTCTATGGTCAGAATTTTACAGTAATCAAAAATATGAACTCGCAAGATAAACCAAACCCAGCAAAAAGTGTGTTGGTGTTCTTGACATATGGAACCATCCTCAAATTCCATTACCAAGGGTTTATTTACTACTTTGTAACTTGACTCAGTGGGCTGCAGTTTACCATTCTCCACTCCTATTGCCTATGGCTGATATCAAAGCACAAACAATTTAGTTTTAATCAATGCTCGCGGTATCCTCGCTTCCAACGTGACAGTTGCACAGCCAAACAGGCAACTGCGCCAGTCCGTGCAAACCAATCTGATTTTAATTGAAACGCACCGCCTGAAATCCCTTGTTCGCATTCAGTAAGTCTAGCGTCGTCAGTAAAACAAAATTAGGCAAAAAAATAATGGAAGTTATTTCTGTGGCCGTTGTCTGTCTTATTACCAAACGACCCACGTCCAGGTTCCGTCCTTAATGGTGCGGACCACTGCTGCACAGTGCTCCCTTACTCTGCGGAAATATGGCATGCACCCACCTGTGATAGGTGAATTTCTTTTAAGTTGACGTCTTAAAAAAGCAAACACATACTTAAAGTGAAGGGATTGAGCTCTGCATTTATTAAGCTATAAAGTCTCTTCAATAATTAAACTTACACACCATCGATTGGAATAACAATTAGTCAACTAGTGTTACCGTATTTTGCGCACTATATGGCGCACCGTGTTATAAGGCGCACCTTCAATGAATGATATATTTTAAAACTTTTGCCATACATAAGACGCACCCCATTATAAGGCGCTATAAGTGCATGCTGGTTTAAGATCAGGTAATTGTGCAATTTTGTAATTGTAATCCTGTGCAGTCCTTCGAGACATTTTTGTGATTAAGGGCTATTTACGGTAAATAAATGTGACTTGACTTGACTACAGTAGAGAATGTAGTTACGTTATGCAACCTCTAGATGTTGCCACGCTAAGGGGAATGTCAACAAAACATTCAAAATGGTCAAACTTTATTGTTAACAAACAAGCTTTCCACAACTCCATTCACTCCCAAAATAAATAAACAGCCGTTTTATTATTTTCTCTGAGGTAAAGCATTTTCGTGACACATCTTTAACATCTTTGAACAACATCAAGGCATATCATTTTACTTTTATTCCATTTAGTCAACACGCAAAAAAAAAAAACGTCTGATACTGTTATTTTAAATGAAACGTTAGTGCAATCGCAATAAAGTGACACTCGCAATGTGCAAAAACAACAAGTGCAAAACAATAACAATAAAGCAATAACATAATAACTGTAAAATGTAAAACGTAAACACACAAAAGAAAAACAAAGATCACTCTATAAGCTCCTCATCGACGAATCCCTCGAATTCTTCTTCTGCAGTGTTCGAATTGACCATCTCAGTGAATGGGCCATCCAACACGTCCGGCTCCGTTTCATCAAGGTCGTCATGAATTGAGTCAGTGTCGCTGATGTTGTCTGACTGTTAGGGGACAATTCCCGTCTTCTTGAAAGCTCGGACCACAGTTGAGACTGATATATCAGCCCATGCATTTACGATCCACTGACAGATGGTGGCGTATGTCGCCCGGCGCTGTCTCCCCGCACGTATGAAAGAGAATCGTTGTTTAATATTTCCCAGTATGCACAGCGCGAAAAATGGAGTCGGCGGCTGTTTCTCGTAGTTGCAAGACCTTGCGAATTTAATATTGAGCCATATATAAGGCGCACTGTGTTATAAGGCGCATGGTCAGCTTTTGAAAAAAATTTAGACTTTTAGGTGCGCCTTATAGTGCGGAAAATACGGTAGTCCTCATTTGAGACAAGCATAATGGCGTTGCCGGCATTCTACTTGGCCGAGGTTGTTGGGGTCGTGGTTTGTTGAAAAAGTGCCACCAGGGAGCGCCGAAACGCCCTATGCAGCTCCAGTGCCACTTGTACACAAAAGTAGATGATTATCATTTGGTTGGCGTTTATTGGGACTGTCTTGACACAAAACTTAGCTAAAGACACCCCCAGAGGCCTAAAGTACAATTGTATACATTTTCACGGAAATCTGTTCAGCCATTTCAGAGCCTATATACAAGCAGACACACACACACAAATCGGGATTTATAAAGAAAGAGTGAGAGAAAGGAAGCAGGTAAGAAGGCAAAGCAAGGAAAGAGACAGACAGACAGACAGACAGACAGACAGACAGACAGACAAATTTGGTTTGGATCGATTTATTAGATAAATTAGATTTTCGACTCTGTAAAATGTCATCGAATGCACCACAAGTAACACGCTAGTTGTGAGTGAGAAGCTAGTTCACTTGACGCAGCTAACGTTTTTGGGAGCTAAGAAACTTTACACTTACAGACTGGAGTGTTTCATGTCCTTTACATATAGAAGGCAAGTTTGATCAATACTACAATCAGTTTTACATTTTAATCTACTTATGTGCGTGTAGGTGATGTCATGTCATGTTTGTCGAGGTTAACATTTGAGCTACTATGCGAACAGTGTGTTTCACATGATTTGTTATAAGTGAAGCAAAAAGTATAGTGGGAAAGCTGTAAGAGCCTCAGTCACCTTCTGTATGCTACCAGATCTTTATGGCCAAACAGTAACTCAGGGCTTAGTGACCTTGGTCAAGGTTGATAAGCATCCCCTGAGTTTACTGCAAATGGGATCAAGTGATAGAAGGGGAAGCGCATGAGAGTGCGCTAGTGTTGTTTTTGGTGGGGGAAGGGAGAGTCTTACTGGATTTCAGTCGCAACAGGAGTTGTCAACCATCTGGAGAGGAGCAAAGAACCCATAAGACATCCTGTTGCCTCATATGCCATTCAAAGCAGATAGTCGGCTTCTGTTCGGCTGAATATTATTAACACTGTGGAACTGCAACCAAAATCCATTTCTGAATTATTTTTTCCTCTCATTCAATTGAGACACACAGAAGAAGGAGAAAGCGGTGTTTGGGGAAATTACATGGTTTTCATTCTGGATGATTATTTTGCGCTAATCGAAAAATTATCTTATCACCAGAGTTGGGAAGTAACAGAATATATCTAAAGGCTTTTCGTAATCAGAATGCCAAAAAGGATATGTAGTTGTATTCTGTTACAGTTACCAAAAAATGTGTAATAAAAATAAAATAGTTGAAATAAGCATTCATTTGAAACAATATGCGCTGATATATAATTTGTGTCATACTTTCAATCACTGACACGAGAGACACAGAGAGAGATTAGCTTTACACACGACGTGCGCGAGCGGTATCTGTTGCATAATTCACAGACCAGTACCTTATCCACCACTCTAGGGGTGTCAGAAGTAAAAACACTTTTCTCTTTATGTGTATATTATTTCTCCTTCAATGTAGCACTCATTTTGTTGAATCAACGTGAGCCTGCAGACTGGTGTGCATATTGCGCACTACGCAGCAAAGTTGTTTGCTAGTGATGCGTTAAGGGACATTTTCTAAATTTGATTATTTTCTTTTTGTATTTGGCAGTTGTCACTATCCACTAATTGATCACTGTGTTGTTATATTGCGAGAATAAATAATCTGAATATTTTCAAGACGTCTGGCATCCCCACTTCAAACAAGTGAAATTTTTGTTGGAAATTTAGAAAGTGATCAATTGGTGTATTTTAAGCAATATTGGTTTCTTAACGTAAACTAGAAACGAGCATATCTTGTCTGACATGTGAAACAAATTTGCTTATTTTTGCTTTATAAACTATACTACATGGTTAAAATTTGAGAACTTTTTTGTAGGACTACAAGCAATTACCTAACCTTGGTTTCCGTGTATTATTTTTCAAGGTTACGTTGTTCATTTTTGTTAAACACTATTTAGTCATTTTATTTATATTGGTATTGTATTTTATTACAATTTTTGGTATTGAAGTAATCCACAAGTTATCGAAAGTAATTCAGTTACATTACTAAAAAGTTATAGTGTCCGGATTAAGCCACTGATTACATTTTTCTACAGGTAAGGAGGAAATTTTTGTCCATTCAGGACATTGGCCAGAAGCGCTGCCTATTCCGAACCAAGAACATCATTAGGGACCCCTCTCACCCCCATCATGGACTGTTCACTCTGCTAGCCTCTGGGAAGAGGTACTGCAGTGTGCGGTGCAGGACCACCAGGTTCTGCAACAGCTTTGTCCCCCTGGCCATTAAACAGTTAAATGGTCAATCACACACATAGTAAGCCTAGGCAGCTGCTAATCTGTACATCTGTTTGTTTGTTTTTTTTTTGTTTTGTTTTTTTGTCCTTGCACTACTGGCAGTTCTCTTATACCTAGCCACTCCTTTGCACATCTGTTCTCCTCTGCACTATCGTACTCCAGTGTTACTCTTATTGTATAGTGACTTGTTTATCTGACTGCCCATTTTGCACATCTGGTTAGCTGCTCCTCTTGCACTCTTTGCACTACTGTACAGTATAATACTATACATATCTATGATTATTTAGTATATTATCAGTACTTCAATACTCCAACTCAATACAACATTTTATTTATATCTGTACATTCAAGGAAACTGTGCGGGTCAGATGTATCGACATTTCATTCTGTATACACGTGTACAAGAATGACAATAAAGTATATCTGAATCTGAATCTGAAAGATATCGGATTAAGTTTTAAAGTAATGCTCACAACCCAGTTTGTCACATTTTGAACAGATTGGCCTGGGTCCTGTTTTGTTTAGAAGCATAAGATTTGTACTTTTTACAGTATGTGGATTTATAAGAAACCTCTATTTCAAAAGCTAAAAAAAAAATATTAATTATTTCTGTAATACTTAAAAAAACATTACTTTGGAGGATAAGCATTAAAACCCCAGGTCAATAGACAACCGCCAGGGCCATCCAATTCTTGCTTCTAAGTGATTCTAAGACAATAAATTCTCATTTGCTCCTCTCCACTCAAAGGCTCAGAAGAAATTCACAGCCCTCTCCAGTCTGGCACAACAAATATGTCATACAATATGTGCCAAGTGGGCTGTTTCCAATAAAAAAAGGGGGTGGGAAAACAATTAGAGAAATGGAAAAGCTGATTCAACAGTGCTATGAAACCTGGAACGCAGTAGAATTCTCTAAAAAAAACATTCAGACGGACGTAATTCGGCAGGGAATCTCGCCTTTGCCACTGTTTAAAAATCCTTCACAAAAATCTTTTGCATTGTTCTCAAATCTTTATACAAACTCACGCATTTGTGTGCACAACATGGAATCAATAGCTTTTGTGATTGAAATCATTTTAACCAAAAGTAACTAAGGAAACATAGATATATATGCGTATCTCTTAACTATGTTTTTAAAATACAAAGACAAACACGCAAATGTATGAGCTGTACTAACATTGCAATTTAATGTTAACTCACATGTTTACACATATTTGAATTTTTTTTACAGTGATATGTGTAGGTTTGTCTTATGCTCCTTAATAAAATGATTTGTATTTTGTATAACATGAGGCTGAAAAAGGCTGGGCAGAAAAAGAGAAAAAAATTGTGCATTTTTTTAAATTATATTTTGGGAATTTGTTTTGCTTTGAAGCAATTGTTTGCATTTGAATTACACAATGCAGCGACATCTAGTGGTCAAATATTATACATGGCCACTTTAATATATATTTATCTTCAAAAAAGAAGGTATACATTAACTATAGGCCAGTACAGGAGTGTGTTGCCCATAATCTAATTGTTTTTCTGTAATGAATAATTTAATGTGCTTAAAATATAGTACAAGGCTGTAGACTAAATTGTGTAAATAAATAAATGTGGTTCATTCAGAATCTAATTTGGTGGTCAGCTATTCGGCCAGCATGTGGTGCTCACGGTTTCCCACCCGAATCACCTCGACATTTATCATGAAGGAAGTTATACTCTAAATATATTTCATTTTAGCTTCACGTTGAAGGATTAATAAGACAATGCCGTAAGTTTCTAAAAGCGGTTATTTGTTGTTTAACAACTATGTTTTGCATAAGTTCAGAGAGATGCAAAGTTTATGCACTTTATGTTTGGGAAGGTATTGGAAAATATTCTTAATGCACTGGATTGCAGTTTTCACCATCAGAGAAAGGAAATTAAAGCTTCAATATCACATCCCGTGGTCCCAGCCCTTCTTTTGTGGCTTAACTTGGTGTCATATCGATAATTATACAGTATATCGAATAGTTTACAGAGGTGTGACACATTAAAACTGAAAGTTTTGCTGTGATTTGCTGTGGGGTATTTTGTAAAACATTCCTTGTGAATAAGTGAAACATTCCTTTGTTTTATCCCTATTCGTAATTGTTAAAAATGTGTTTATATTTTTGTTAATTTCAATAAGTAAAACACAATTAGTGGTTTAGTCAAAATTGTAATCATTGTCTAGCGCTTTATTCCTTATCTTTAAAAAAATGGCTATGAGTTAACATCTCATCTCTCATTAGCTGCACCGCTTATCCTCAGTAGGGTCGCGGGGGTGCTGGAGCCCATCCCAGCAGTGGGCAGGGGACACTCTGAACTGGTTGCCAGCCAATCGCAGGGCACACAGGGACAGACAACTCACTCGCTCATTCGCACCTAGGGACAATTTGGATCGGCCAATTCACCTGAAATGCATGTTTTTGGAATGTGGGAGGAAACCGGAGTGCCCGGAGGAAACACGGGGAGAACATACAAACTCCGCACAGGAAGTCTGGAGCTGGATTTGAACCCACGAAGGAGGTTCCCAAGACATGAACTGTGCCGCACATGCGCTAACCACTGCGCCGCCGTGCTGCCATGAGTTAACATACTATAATAAAATCAATTTGTGTCTTAGACTAATCTAGGTGCAGTGAAAAGCAGCACCAAAGCGATCCGAGTTTAAAACTGCTCCAAAACAGAAGATTGAAAAATGGTACACAGTGTTCCAATTCAAAGTCCTTTGCTTTGCAGCAGGTGACTGAATAGATAAATGTTGCTCAACTTTCGAAATAAGTTCGAGATTGTGTGAGAATTTTTTTGTGCAGGCAGGCCTAAATGGGGACCCAACAGCATTGCTTCAAAAGAGCAGAGGCTGACTGAAAAAAAGAGCAAGTAGGAAGCAAAGTAAGCCATTCAATTTTTACACATTTAAGCCAATTAAAATGGAAAGCACATTTCTCAATGGCTTTGAGTGGGAATACAACGATAATGGTAGCATTGATATCATGATAATAAAACTACCACAATGTTGTTGCAGTTTATTAAAACCAGCAGATCATCTGCTAAAATGTGAGTCTTGAGTTTTTTCAACGGGGTTCATCTTTTTATTATTTTACAACTGTATCTATGACTGTTTAGCGACATGTTTTTGCCCACTGGGGCTGAGCACAGTATTGTAGACTACATAGAACACAATATTATTTACAGCTAAGAAAATAGGCTCTATACTAAGCTTCTCATGCTGTATCTAAGGGAGAGCTCAGCCACCCAGCAAAGAAAACTCATTTCAGCTGCTTGTATCCCGGATATTGTTCTTTCGGTCATATTCCACAGTTCATGACGGTGCTAATCTTCATCTTGGCCACCACACTTGGTTGTAAACCGCTCCATAAAGAGCTAAAGATAACGGCTTGACAAAGCCAAAAGTACAACATCATTTGCAAAAAGGATAGAAGCAATGCTGAGGCCCCCGAACCAGATCCCTTACCCACCAAGGCATCGCTTAGAAATTCTGTCCATAACGTAATGAACACAATCAGTGATAAAGGGCAGCACTGGCAGAGTCCAACTCCCACAGGAAACAAATCCGACTGACTGCAGGCAATACCGACCGAACTCTGGCACCGGTCATACAAGGACCGCAAAGGTTGGAAATATTTGGCAGTAGAAAACGAAACACAGATTACTAATGGGATGGGTAAAATCAGACTTGACCAAAAATCCAAAATGTTGATTGGGATATTACTCGTCGAAATGCCAGCACCATTTTTTTTTGCCAATCAAGTATAATTTCTTACTTCCTCCTAAGCCACACACTCATGGCCACCGTCATTATCACTATCACCTATGGCTCGCCATTCATCTTTCTCTCAGTCATCGGCTCCAATCTGCCCCATCTCCAGGTCTTGTAATTCAATTTCAGAATGTTGAGTTCCTGGCTGCACTATCGCACAAGCAAAATATTGATTTAAATTATGCTTTTCTTGGATTTTTTTCTAAATCATAAAGATTTTTCCGCCATGCTGCATTTCCTGCATTCATGTAAACTTGCCTGTCATCACAGCATGCCATGAGAACACACACAAAAATTCAACTAGGGTGATGGTTGAAAAAGCGTGTCTAGCAATGCACTTGCACTGACTTTCAATCGTTCAGGCTTCTTGCAGCTATGCACTTAATCCGCTCATACTTCCTCTTTTTTAAATTATTCAAGTCTGATTTCAGATTTAAACTCTACAAGAAATGTAATTTACTTCTGTTTACGTGTGTATAGTCAATTGTATTCCAATATATCTGCACATGTAAAGGCACGATTAAATCTGCAAAATGCAAAGCCTGGCATTTTGTATGTCATGAAATCTTGATTCCCGTTGTAATTACAGCATAAGACTTATTTAGGCGATAAAATGACTATCAAATGACCGATGCCTCATTCTTAAGTATTTATAAAGTCTACATTCCTGAGATAAAGACAATGAAAATTACATTTTTTGGAATGACTCGTTTTTCAACGTAGTGTGTCAGGGATAAAACTCAAAGGAGTAAATAAGACTTGGGAAAAAAATCTTTACTGCAGCAGGACACAGTGAAATGGAGAACATGCTTGTTTTATGATCTCGAGTAAATTAACGGTAGCAAACAAGTACAATCCATTTTCTGAAGCAGCAGATAACAATTGAAATTGTAAGAGCAAAGTTGCCAGAGGAGAGAGAAAAATATGTACTATACGTGAGATTATTAATAGATATTTGAAAAGTGCGTGCAAGACCAATTTTGGAATGTCATCTTAAAGTTATTCTAAAGAAAGGAGTTGGAAAGGTGTGTGAGATTGAGAGGTTTTGACTAGATTTAGCCTGACTCACCACAACACACAGCAAAGACTCTGATACCACTTATTTTGCGAGGGGTGGGACTCTCCTCCATTCTGGAGTTACCTGCAGTAAGAGGCACAGAGCCGGTTTTGGGAATATTGGTTGCACCCCTCGGCTCAGCGCCAATAACTTGATCTTCACCCCGGTAAATGGGTAGCCTCCCTCAGCTTTCAGGCATACCCACCAAACAGCACTTCAGAGTACAGTACGACTCTTCTTGGAGTCCATGGAGGCTGTGCTGGTGAGTGCTCCCTTAGCGGGTTTAGTTGGTACTGCTGGGAGATTTCAATATTCATGTAGGCAAGGGGATTGACACCTGGAGCGGCATAATTTGGAAGAAGCATGTTAGGGTCTAGTAAGCCTCTGTCCACCAGAGGGACCATACCAGATTTAAAACTAGGCACTGGCCCACTCAATCTTAAACCCTAGTGGCGTTTCGTTATTGGACTTCTGTGCTCGTCGCTGTTTGTCCATAACAAACACCATGTTAAAGCATAAGGACGTGCTTAGGTTACCTTGTAGTCATTTCATCAGACTTGCCGATGCACCTTTTGGAAACTCAGATGAAGAGAGGGGGTGGAGATGTGAAGCGATCACCACCTGGTGAATTGGCTCAGATTGTAGGGGAAGATACCAGCCAGACTTGGCAGACCGAAACGTGTTGTGCAGGTCTGTTGAAAACAGCTAGCAGATTTTCCTATTAGAATTTCAAGACCCATTTAGCCCATGTCCTAAAGGAGGCAGGGGACATTGAGTTCAAACGGACCATGTTCCCTACCTCTATTGTCGAGGTGACAGTTCGGAACTGTGGCTGTAAGGTGGTTAGTGCCTGACGTGGGGGAAATCCTCTGACCCTTGGTAGACACCTTGTAGACGGTAAGGGAATGCCATCAACCTGAAGGATTTTAACCAGGTCTATCTTTCCTCTGAGACTCTGGAAGCAGCAGTAGGCACTGGCTGGCCAAGCAGAATCCGGCTTCATTGGTCAACGAGGAAAAAATTTGGGCATGGGAGGAGCTTGGCAATGTTTTGGAAAGCGACTTGCAGATGGCTTCAGGCAAATGGAGATGGAGTGAGAAGTTTTGTCGTCTGGGAAGAACTTAGTGTAGAGCCACTGCTCCTCCGCATTCTGAGGAACCAGTTGAGGTGGGTTGGACATCTGGTAAGAATGCCTCATGGACAGCTCTCTTGGGAGATGATCCGGGCACGTCCCACCGGGAGAATGTCCCGGTGACGAACAAGACACTCAGGAGAATCACCTCTTTAAGTTAGCCTGGAAAGGCCTCGGAATCATGGTGGATGAGCTAGACCAAGTTGCTGGGGATAATAATATCTGTGCTTCCATGCAGAGGCTGCTGCCCTGCAAGAAAAGCCTGGATAAGTGGAAAATAAAGGAACAATGTATAGATAGATCCTAAATCAAGGGAGTGGAATTTGCTTTATCTTTGGTGAACTTGAAGACAGATGGTGTTTCCGTGGTAATACAGTATGACTGATTTTTTTTTTTCCAGGTATTGTCTTTTCAGGTATTGTCTTTATTTTTGAAAATCGATACCAGTGTTATTAAAAAAAAAGTGGGCTCTTTGATTGCAGAAAGCATTTCATAGCTAATGGCAGTTAGCACTCTAGCTCTCTTTTGCTCACTTCCTCTTCGTCTACACGGTTTTGGAAAACAAATTAATTTGAAACCCATGGTACACAACAATTTGACCTGACCAGCCCCATGGCAAACCTTGAGAAATCACTGCAGTACTGTTCATGGGCTATTACCGAAACAAGGCATTGATATCAGTGCTGGTACTACTCTTTTTTTCGGAATCTTACCATCTACTGCTGAACCAGAAAGGAATGGTTTATTTCTATCAAATGAATCAAATATTACAGAAAATATTTAGCGGCTATTAAGACATTTCTGTAAAAAAGTGAAGATAATTGTACGTACTGCTGATATTGGTCGGTAGTATGAGGATCAATGACTACCTAAGAATAAGGTTTATGTATCTAAAGAAATGTGGTATTTAGTTCATTTTTTTACTCCTTCAAGGCATTTGAAACAATTAATCCATTTTCTCTATACAGTGCATCCGGAAAGTATTCACAGCGCTTCACTTTTTCCACATTTTGTTATGTTACAGCCTCATTCCAAATTGTATTAATTTAATTTCTTATCTCAAAATTCTACACAAAATACTCCATTATGACAATGTGAAAAAGTTTTTTTTTTTAACTTTTTTTGAATTTATTAAAAATAGAAAACTAAGAAATCCCATTTACATAAGTATTCACAGCCTTTGCTTAATAGAATAGAATAGAATAGAATAGAATAGAATAGAATAGAATAGAATAGAATATACCTTTATTGTCATTGTTACAAATGGGCTAACATATTGTGACAACGAAATTGGGCATGACACTCCAGTTACTTTGTTGATCCACCTTTGGCAGCAAATACAGCCTCAAGTCTTTTTGAATATGATCCCACAATTTTAGCACACCTATCTTTAGGCAGTTTTGCCCATTCTTCTTTGCAATAAGTCTCAAGCTCAATCAGGTTGGATGGGAGACGTTTGTCCACAGCCATTTTCAGATCTCTCCAAAGATGTTCGATCGGATTCAAGTCTGGACTCTGGCTGGGCCACTCCTGGACACTCACGGAGTGGTTCTGAAGCCAATCTTTTGAGATCTTGGCTGTGTGCTTTGGGTCGTTGTCCTGATGAAAAATGAACCTTCGCTCCAGCCTGAGGTCAAAAGTGCTCTGGAGCAGGTTTTCATCCAGGATATCTCTATATATTGCTGCATTCATTTTTCCTTCTATCCTGAATAGTCTGCCAGTTCCTGCTGCTGAAAAACATCCCCACAGCATGATGCTGCCACCACCATGCTTCACTGTAGGGATGGTATTAGACTGGTGATGAGCGGTGCCTGGTTGCCTCCAAACATGGCGCCTGGCATTCACACCAAAGAGTTTAATCTTTGTCTCATCAGACCAGAGAATTTTGTTTCTCATGGTCTGAGAGTCATTCAGGTGCTTTTTGGCAAATTCCAGACGGGCTTCCATGTTCCTTTTACTAAGGAGTGGCTTTCGTCTGGCCACTCTACCATACAGGCCTGATTGGTGGATTGCTGCAGAGATGGTTGTCCTTCAGGAAGGCTCTCCTCTCTCCACAGAGGAACGCTGGAGCTCTGACAGTGACCATCGGCTTCTTGGTCACCTCCCTGACCAAGGCCCTTCTTCCCCTATCGCTCAGTTTAGAAGGCCGGCCAGCTCTAAGAAGAGTCCTGGTGGTTCCGAATGTCTTCCATTTACGAATGATGGAGGCCACTGTGCTCATTGGGACCTTCAAAGCAGCAGAATTTTTTTCTGTATCCTTCCCCAGATTTGTGTCTCAAGACAATCCTGTCTCGCAGGTCTACAGACAGTTCTTTTAACTTCATGCTTGGTGTTTGTGCTCTGACATGTACACTCAACTGTGGGACCTTATATAGGCAGGTGTGTGCCTTTCCAAATCATGTCCAATCAACTGAATTTACTGCAGGTGGACTCCAATTAAGCTGTAGAAAGATCTCAAGGATGATCAGTGGAAAAAAGATGCACCTGAGCTCAATTTTGAGCTTCATGGCAAAGGCTGTGAATACTTATGTAAATGGGATTTCTTAGTTTTCTATTTTTAATAAATTCAAAAAAAGTAAAAAAAAAAAAAAAACCTTTTTCACATTTTCATAATGGAGTATTTTGTGTAGAATTTTGAGATAAGAGATTAAATTAATACAATTTGGAATGAGGCTGTAACATAACAAAATGTGGAAAAAGTGAAGCGCTGTGAATACTTTCGGGATGCACTGTATATATAGAATTAGATAACTTCTCTATTGTCCCTGGCATCAGCTGCTATTCTCTTTCCTTATATGCACTTGAAGGTTGTCCCCAAATCCACAACATACAATGATTTCCATGCAGGGGACCTGACAGAGCAGAAAAATCTTCTGCCTCTGTTTTGGAGAGCACAGCTGCCCCCTATGGGTGTGAGCACATCCACACACACTCTCTCATACTGATGCAAATAAACAACACACTGTGGTCAGGTTTGCCTTTAGTATTTACACTAATAAGCCAGCTCCTCCAAGCAGCGGTGAGCCGGCCTTGTTTTAGCTAGGCACATTTTATTCAGATAATGTATGCCTAAGTCAACATAGTATAAAGAAAGTATTTGTCCACTTCTTGCTGTGAACACAATCTATATAGAAATGTGTGTGAACGGCACAGAAGACTTTGATTTCTTAGAGAAAGGCAAATAAATGGGTTTAAACAGAGATGTCCTTTCTATTCCCAGTCAACTGATTTCTATGCTTTAGAGAAAACTGGGCATTATAGAACCAGTCTCTCCCGTGGGAAGCCAGAGTAACAGCAAGCATTCCAATCACTCACTAATAGGTCTCACCGATTGCAACCAGCATGCTGTGAAAACTGACCTAGCCGTAAGCTGACAAGAAGTGAGGATATACATCTACGGCTCTGTTAACAGATTTCATTGATACACAGGAATGGTCCATACATGTAAGTAAGGTAAGAGTAGTTATAATGGAGAGTATTTCATTGCAGTATTTTTATGACACACAACTTAGGTCAGTCTACAAGCACAACCGTGTAAATATTACCTTCTATTTATCCTGACATTATTTTTTATCTCATTTTTTAATTTAAAGTCTTCATTACGTTTTTATCCTTGAGTGCCATGTCTAATCCCATAGTAAACAATGTTCACTCTTTGTGGGAAATACTGAAAATTTTGGTATCAATCTGATCCAGGTAAATACATGATAGTAGCATTACCGTTACGATACGGATACTTTTCGCCTGGAAATGTCGAGATAATTCAAAAATTGGCGATTCCACAAGCCCCCTTTTAGTTAATTCAGAATTATGATAAACAGATCATAAGGAGGGCGGCACGGCGGCTGGTTGGATAGCGCGCAGCCCCACGGTGCGGAGGTCCAGGGTTTGATTCCAGTAAAGTTTGCATGTTCTCCCCGTGCCTGCTTGGGTTTTGTCTGGGCACTTTGGTTTCCTCCCACATTCCAAAGACATGTATGTCAGGTTAATTGGCCAGTCCGAATTGTCCCTAGGTGTGAATGAGCGATTGAATCGTACGTCTCTCTCTGTGCCTTGCGACTGGTTGGCAACCAGTTCAGGGTGTCCCCTGGCCACTGCTTGAAAATGGCTGGGATGGGGCGACAGCACCCCTGCGACCCTAGTAAAGATACGCTGCGCAAAAAATGGATGGACATAAGGAGAATGATAGGCACTAGAAATAGCCACATTGCTTGATTGACATTTTTAACTTTTTCCACTGTTTATCATATAGAAAGTTACAATAAGTTGAAGATCAACAGTGTGGGGGAAACTATAGTCTAAGTGTGCCTTTTACACTATATTCTATATTTTACACCTAGTATATACTTTATGCATTTATATCGTTGTGCGTTTGTGTTTCTGTAGTGCTCAATAATTGTGTGGTTTTACAATTTCACTTGGTGTTCAGAGACAAGCACCTCCAAGGTCAAAAGATGGGGTTCCCTCCCAAATTCCATTCATCTTATCAAGTTTCAGTTTTGGGATGGTTTGACTCCTAAATTTCAAGCCGAGAGCTTGCTTTTCTCCTCACAAACACGCATTGTTTAAAAAAAAATCACTATCCCTATTGTTAATTTATTATACTCGCACGCTATCCAGCAACCAACATTATCCACTGCATTTAAATATGTGATTCCAGTCTGAACCAATCAGGTCCCTTTTTACGTGCACGTAGTTTATTCTATTCTCCAATCAGAATCCACGAGACCGTATAAAAAGGAGGCTCACACTTCAGTCTGGGAAGTATTTAAATTCAATTCAAAAACGCAATTTTGCCTTGTTTCAATGTGTTTGCTTTTCTGTAATTAAAGATATTGATTGCAACTCAAAAGTTTCTTCATCCAGACATCGTTTTAACCTGACAAACAGCTTTGATAAACATTTGACGAAACAAAAAAGGGCAGACAGGAAAAAGTCTTTTAAATGACATAAATCGCATATCATCATCACATAAGAGACAAAATCATATGTATAAAATCTAGATCAGCGCAACCATGTATAGCTTAATATGTCGATTTCATGTTCGCCTTAACATCTCCCCCGTCATTTCGATCGTTTTATTTGAAATTGGTATTTGTTTGATTTCTAAGAAAGGAACCAAGAGTCAATCTTAATCTGATGAAACCAGTCTACATAGTCTGTCAGACAGTAGTTTCCATTTCGAAGTTGAGGACCTCCAACTTGTTGTAGGGATCAGCTTTCAGCTTCTCCAAGGCGTTTTCGAGAGTGGTGGTCTGATCGGCGAGGCTGTTGGACAGGATTCCATCACGGCATTAAGTTAAGACCTGAGTTGCTCTGATGTTATCTCTGAGCAGTTGATCATACATTTGTAAGCCGTGTCCACAAACTCCACATAAAAATCTGAGCACAGATTCCTCCAATGACAGTGAAGAACAACAGATACACATCCTTGGCGTCTTCGATGTCCAGTTGTGTTAAACACAGTCCTTTCCAATTATTCAAGGAACTTAAATTAGACCTGCCTGGGTGCGTGCCCTTTGGGCAAAAACTTTCATTACATTCAGCTCTCCTAGTAGAATAGATACAATCAATTCCACTGAATACCCAACTAAGTGGTGGGATGTCAGGCAAACTTTGAAAGTCAGTGGGTCAATTTTCTGCAATCTGAGCAGTGCTCAACACAGATGTAACATAACAATGATGAGACGTTGCCTTGGTTTGGGTTCAACAACAACATCTTGTGTGTGTTTGGTCAGGTTTAACCTTGATAAAGGACACTCAGTAATATAACATAGAAAGTAGCAGGTATTTTACCTTGTTTGAATTTATATAATTAAGTTTTGTGTGTGCAAAGTCAGTATATCTTATTGTATGTGAGCGAGCCCATTAAAGTTACCTTGAATCAGTCTTGTTTTTTAGTTTCGCTTAAATATGAGATAACTCGACAATTCTTTTAAGTCTTTGTCCAAGCTATTCCACAATTTTGGTTCATAACAAATGATTGAAAAAGATCTTAGAGTCGTTCTATGTTTTATCTATGATAATTGATCATTTTTTCTTATGTCATTTACTAAATGTTTTCTCTGAAAGTAGCATCGTAAGTCTGCAGGGAGACTACCATTTGTAGCTCTATACATAATATGGCAAACTTTAACAGGATAAAAAATAATGGAAATATTCTATTCTTATAAATCTATTACAAATTGTTTGAACAAAAGGCAAGAGAGTCAATCCAAACAAGCAGCAATAAAATACAAATACTGAATAACAATGTCAACTACAGAACTAACATACTTCCATTTCAAAATATTTTGAAAATAGAGTCAGTAATGCACAAAGAGTGTCAATTGTCACTCATTGTTTCTGTTGCCATAATGGCGACAGATTTACGGGTTTTTGTTCAGGAACAGTAACTTGTTTAGATTTTTGGTTGCAGCTGGTTACTCTCTAAATGTGTGGTGTTCCTGGAATATAAATCTACCTTAACACACAAATTACACCTGCCATTGTCCTTCGCTGTAATTGAATAAAAAGTCCACATCAAGCTGTGCTGTTATCCTGCCATTTTGACGTTTGTGGTGGGTGATGCCGCATGTATTTTGCTTTTTCCTCTGCCTAATAGGCAGGGTGCAGCAGCAGGCCAGGTAGGGCTTTTTTAAATTGTTTTTAAATTGTGCCCATCAGTCCAAACACAGGCATAAACCTAATGTGTGGCCTAGGGCACTCAGTGCTTTTGGGAAATCGGTAGATGAGCAAAGTATTGATCCCGGGACAATAGTATTGATCAAAACAAAGTATGAGCTTAATATTGATAATATCCATACTTGGATCCATCCACCCATCCATTATGTTCACCAGGTTGTTATCAATGACAATGAAGACAGTCACAATTTTAACTATTAAGAAGCTTGCGTATGATTTATCTTGAAGGAAAATTGATCAAATATAACCCACACCACTCAGTGCATAAATTAATTTAAATATTTTGGAACAATTCATATGAAAACATACAAAATCCAAATATGGTTAAATATTTTGATGACAATTATACACAGTCCCAAGCTGTGCATTTCCAGTGTGTTTGAATCATTAAAATATGTTCAATGAACGACTGAATAAACAGAAGACAGGCCGTGACCACCCAACACAGACAAATATTGGTTGGAAAGCTCCGCAGGCTAATTTGCATATCAAGCTTTGAAGAGATGAAGCAAATTTCCTCTTCTATTGTCAGCAAGCTGGCATAAACTCAATTATGAGAAAATCGTAAGTTGAACCAGTGGAAAAGGAGCTCAATGTGCCCTTCCAGTGATGGAAAACACCTATCAGTATGAGAAGAGGAGGTAAAATTGTACTATTAGGTCTGCAATTATACCTGTTTTTAAACATCAAAATAACGAAATAGTATATTGTAACTACTGCTGCTACCTAATAGACTGGATATGATTACTTTAAACAAAGAGCAGGAATTAAAGACAAGGACATAATGGAACATTTTTTTGTGAATTATTTATGTATGTACTTAAGTAAGTTATTGTAAATATTTTTTGAAGGAACAATTTTATTTTTTAAGTCAAATCAGAAAGCTTCTCCTGCTACTGGTAACCATGGAAATCTGTTGTATGCAGGGGAGCAAACCCCAAAACCCCCAGACAAATGGCCTGGAGTGTGATGATGCTGCTAGGTTGTACTTGCCCAAGACACTACAGGAAGTGGTGCCCCGACCACCCTGGCAGTTAAGGGATCCATGAACTGAACGTACAAAACATAAAATCCATTACCAGACAAAGAGCCTTTAATCTGTCACAAAAGCAAAGGATGGACCTGCCGCAAAATGTGTTTTTAAAGGAAAATACAAACGCCACAACAGAAACAATACACATGGTACGTTATGATTAAGAACTAAACAGGCCTAACCAAAAATTCGGAAACAGAATAGAGCTTTTTTCATTTATAATCGCCCCAGAAAAATGTTTTGCCTAGTGATTTAGGATCCGGTCAGTATTGTCATTTGCCTGCCAAAAAGCTTTAGGGGCTTATCGCTGAAGAGCGGGAGGACTATTTACACCGACAACAACTGCAACCAGATGATGAAGGTGCTGTATCTGAGTCAGATCAGGGGCTTCTCCTGCTACTGAAAACTATGGAAACCAATACTATCTGTTTCATAGGGGAGCAAACCGTGATGATACCAGTTAGATATACCATATTATCATGGCTTTTACTCCATGATAACCTCTAGAACGGCTCGAATACTCAATTCATGCACTTTTTAAGGACTTTCAGAGCCAATTTTCCAATTTCTCCAGTACCATTAAAGAAGAAATCCGGTGTGAATCGTGAAGTGTATTTTGCAAAGCCACAAATATATCTGCAAAATACATATGTTTAATCTTGCATGTAAGACAAATTATTTTGAGATCTTGAGTAATTCTGGGATATATTTGTTTTTCAGACTCTTTTAGGAATATGTAGCTTACATTTTCAGTTGCAGGAAGTTCTTATAGTTGCTATTTACCACTGGGAAACACAACTTCATTTTTTGCATAGCCCTAAATAAATGTCCATAATTAATACATAATCCTTGCATTAATACACATTTCATAGTGCCCTGTTTAGGTGTAGCATTCACCTGTCCTCTCGGGCGCAACCCCAAGGGGGCTTTGACGCTTCTTAGGATAATGCCATACAAACTACTACCAGGTGCAGTCAATCATGGGGAGAATAAATGCAATGGTGAAGTGAAGCCACCTCAAAGCACCATAGGTGTAATTTTGCAGCACACTTGTTAAGAAACATGGAAACAATTTCAAGCATTTACAAGCATTCACCCAAAATTCAATCACTTGTAAATAATTGAAAACACAACATTCAAATTCAAACACCCGTACAAATGTTGCTCGTTTCAAAATTGAGGCACAGATTGAAAACATGCACACTCATTATGATGCCTTGTATTTATATAAAGGGAAAGAAGCAAGTGCAAAGAATGATGAAAGAGAGGGTGACTTTGGTGTTTATATCACTATGGTCTGTCTACAGTAAGAGCTGCACAGCAGTGGGATCCTTGGCAGAAGACATTGCTCATGTAGAATTCTGTGAAACAAAATTGTTGGCTCTTGCAGCAGTAATGTGCGTTGCCACATTATCACTTTTCTATGACTGCAGGCAATCTGTTTGACATGAGAGGCGATTATGGCACACAGAGACGACCGTTTCCTGGCTGAAAATGGCCTTAAGTCCAAAGTTGTAACTCTCATCTGAAAGATGGACTGTCGAGATATTGAGCGGTAGGGAAGAGAGCAGTGTTTTCTCCAGGCTTGAAGTGCAGGAGGAATTGTCAGAAATGAAAGAATCAGGGCTGAGAGGAAAATGAAGCTCGCTCTTTATATGTAAGGGTTACAAAGCAAATATATGGTTGGTGGAGGTGGAGCCAGATGTGAGGTGTCTTTGCAGCTAAAGAAGAGAAAATCAACAAAAGCCTTTAACAGACCAACCAATCACAACACTTGCACACAAAGTGCAAGTGTCACATTTTTCCTTTTTAAGCATTATAAAAGTCTTTTGTGATGATCAAAAGAGATTATTTATAGAAGTTATGAGTAAATTATTAAATGTTTGTTCGGATTTTATTATATTTTGTTTTTACTATTGGGCTCCTGCAAAGTATGAATGAATGAAAACTATTTCGAACATTATAAAATAAAAACAGGACAAGAACAGTGACTCAACAACAAAAATAATGTAAACATAACATGTTCGAAAAGGGGTAGTACGAAGCAGACGCTTATTTTCCCTATCCTTAATCTTCCCTATTAATTACATTTTATAGATAACTCCTCTTTTGTGTCTAAATATAACACAATCTCACGGATATACAAATTACATAGGTCAGATATCAATCATTATAATAATAAGAATAGTCACATATTTTATACACTAATCATCGTAGTACCCATCTATTAACGTTATAATGCTACTAGTCACTAAATAGCATTGTGACACCATTGATAATAACAACAATAACAATAATAACAGTTATGATATAATAATAGTAACAATAACAACAAGGTTAACTATAGTTTTAAACGCAGTATTTCCAATCTCTAGTATCACTCATACCCCATTTTCATCTCTGTATTCTGCCAATAATGTTTTTTTGTATTTAAATTTGAACACGTGAATAGTTGGACATTGTTTTATTGCGTCTTGTAAATTGTTCCAAAGTTTGACTCCACACACAGACACACACATACTTTTCCTAGTAGTTCTCAAATATGGGATTTTGAATGTACAACAGCCCCTTAAGTTATAATTTCCCTCTTTCCGAGTGAATACTTTATGGATGTTTCCTGGCACTGTTTTTGTTGACCTTAAATAGCAGTTGTGAAGTGAAAAATTTTACTAAATCATCAAATTTTAATAATTTGGACTTCAGGAATGAAATATTAGTATGATACGATAGCCTACCCTGTTGCACATTTTTGGAGGATAAAAAGGGGCTGAAAGTAGATTTTTTTATTCAGACCATTATTGCACACTGATGTTTGTTGTTTTGGCTCACCGTTGTGATTTTGACTATTGCACTGTTTACATTATTCTCACTATTAGAACATGTTGCTCTTCTTTGATTCTCACCTCCTTTGGGGCTGATTTGCTTTTTGCGGGAGGACCTTTATAACAGGTTCCAAATGTTTGCATTTTGAGGGTTTTTGTACAGGCTCTCCTGATCTCCTTGCATCTCAAAATGTGTGTTGATGTTTTCTCGCCATATTTTAGGTGTTTACCAAACTATAAACAAAACACGGAAGTGTAAAAAACGTATTTACAGGTATTACATTTAACATTTGGCTAATAGTGAACTAATAGATGATTTTTGCTACAGCTGTGTAAAAATGTATGTTGAATATGTCAGGACTAGAACGGAGACAGGCTCCACTTGCGTTACATTTCTCTCAGTTTTATTGGAAGAAAGGAAAGGGTTGCACCCACGATCCGCTGATCGCTGCTGGTCACGGGAAGCGGGTCGCTCTGAACGCGGAAGTGTGACTTCCGTGGCGAGCGATGGCGGTGTCGGGAAGGGAAAAAAATGGGCCAGTAGCCGGGACAGGAGAGCAAAAAACGTGGTCGGGATCAGAAACGAGTCAAAAGCCAGCAGAGGAGAGTAGACGTGGTCAGGATCAAAAAACGGGTCGAAGCTGGGGAAACAGATGGGAGCAAAAACAGGTGGGAGTCAGAGTCGAAAAAGCTTTCCTAAAGTAAATTTTTCCCAATACGTAACTTAAGATTACTTTTATAATTCAAACACAATGTTATTCTATTTTCATTTCAAATATATTGTGTACAGCGTAAAATTTAAAGCTAATCTTGTCTAGGGCTTTATGTTGTGCTTCCGTGCATGTTAATTATAGGAAATAATAAAGTGTTATTGAAGAGTGTGTTAATAATATACAGAGGAATAAATCCCCAACGAAAGTGCGTCCATATCGGTATGAGGGTTGATAATCCAAATAAACTTCACTAAGGCTCTTCCAACACCTGTCATTCGGGCTTGGGCTCAGAGCCAAACTACTATGCCGTAAAGACTTAACAACTACAGAAAGCTGCTTTGGATATCTTTTGTTAAAATTAGGCAACAGTCTTATCTTGTCTGGTCTCTGATCTTGGGCTGGTCTGTCTGTGATTCAAGGTGGGTTCTACTTGAGGTTAAAGGGGCTTAATCTCAGTGGTAAAGCACCTTCTTACAATGCCTTGAGCATCAGACAGTTCCTGGCCGTGCAGGAGAAGCTTCTGAATTCACTTAACTTGGCTTACTTTAAAGGTAAAATTTACAGTTGAAAAGTAGAATTAACGATTCTCAGATTCACTTCTTCTGTTTAAAGACTGAGTCTTCATTTTTGCCAACAAAATAGCTTGCTCTGAGACCAGGGGCAAACTACTGAGGCCAATTCCATTTTCTTTCTTTTTTTTATGAGAGAGAATATTGACACTTGGGAGTCTCTCTGAGATTATTTTCTCTGCTTTGAAGCAGGAATAGGGGTAAGAAAATATACTTTGTAGTCTTTGTGCCCAAACCAATTGTGAAGTAAGCCGAAGCACATATTTAGGGGAATTAGTGGGTATCACGTAACCCGCCTCTCCCCTCAAGGACTTTCAGTTTGATTTCAACCTCCCAGATATGTGTTGAAACTGCTGCACAGTGGCTTAGCTTGACCTCAATATTAACAGACAGGACACGCTTATGGCTGCTGCCGGCAAACCGGACAGAGCCGTCGGAGTCAACATTGTTAAACGACTTGTCAACAGAAGCCTGAACATGGGCAACTGGAAATGGGGAGGTCACCTAGGGGAGGGTTTCTCAACCTTTGCTGTGCTGAGGCATGTTTTTCATTGAATAATCTGAAGCACACTGCCCGGAGAACAATTTTAAAAATATTTTTTTTTGCAAAAAAATATCCTGCGACACATTAGACAAGGTCTCATGGCATACTAGTGTGCCCTGGCAAACTGGTTGAAAAACAATGACCCCTAACAGGGGTTGGTAACCTTTTTGACCCAAAGAGCCCAAAAAGCGAACTATGTTGGGCTTTCATTTGAGAGAGAACCACATCATATTTTTAAGACAAAATTCAACAAACCCGCTCTCCAGACAAAAGCTAATTGTTCAGTGCATTTAATTTCACTGTGTAACGTTTGATGATGCCTTTGTCCCATATATATCCCTTAAAATCTGTGACACCCCCCCCCCGACCCCACAGTTAGGCTACATAAGAGTGTTGAGGCACATTTTTACCGGTATTTTTCTCCAAAATGATGGTTGCAAAACAAGGTGCATCAATGCATCAACGTTCTTTTGTTTGAATGTCAATAAAATACTGCAAATAAGAAGGACACCAACCTATTTAGAGAGAAGAAAGCGAGAGCTTGCGCTATGTGAGCATAGCACTGCCCATCTCTACCGCTTAACCAATCAAATTGCTCTGTGTGCTTTCCTGGCGTTCATGGGTGCTTACAGTTTGTTCTGTGGGTTTTCATCATCTAATAGATAGATAGATAGATAGATAGATAGATACTTTGTTCATCCCCGAAGGGAAATTCACATTTCCAGCAGCATCCCTGAGCTGAGAACAATCGAGAACAATGTGTCAACTAAACATACATTATTTAATGAGTCTCCATATAAAGAATTCTTAATGAAAGTAGGAAAGGATTCAAAAGCAGAAAAAAGTGCCAGCCTATAAAATCAGCCTAAAATCATATAATCTTTCTCCGGAGTAGACAATCTGTACATTTGTTTTCCATTCAAAACAGAAAAAAAAAGGAAAAATATTTATTTGCCTATACAGGTTCCTGCAAACAGACTGCATGTGTGCATTTCACTCCTATCACGCTAACGACGCAGGCTAGAGTGAGGAAGACATATGGCCACGAGGTCTGTGGGGAGCACAAAGGTCGGAGTCCAAAGGCAGCCAAACAAGCTTAGCTTACATTGACTGAACTATCTTGCAAGGCCATTCATGGAGAATTAAATAGGGCTGTGCATAGGGCCAGCAGGCCTGCACATTGAAATTCAGGTGAACACGCTAGCTGATTCACATCCCTTCTGATTGCTTAACCTTTGATTGTTAATACATATTTGAGATGGCATCATGTGAAGCACACTGAAAATTGCTGGTTTTTGAAATCCTAAAAGGTCAACATCTACAAGACAGGTTGAATATCTTTTTTGGATTCAAATGGCACTCAAGTTCAGACTGAGCAAAACTGAATTAGGTAGTAATTAAATGATATGAATTGCTCTCTGATTAATCTTTCACTCTTGGTCATGATTCAAAATCTTCATTGAATAACACACCCTTTAACACACTTATTCAGATACTCCCAATGTCCCATTTTCTGTGGATATGCAGAGAAGGCCCATGTACGTGAGAAATAATGCACGCTAGGGTTGCACGATTCTGGAAAAAAGCCTAATTGCGATTCTTCTGATCTGTATTACAATTTCGATTCGATTTTCGATTTTATAAGAAAACTGCATTTTCTGTGCTTGTTGTGTTTTTGGGGAGAACGTAAACATAACGACATGCAAACTTACCTTGAGTTGATGTGCTTCTAGACTGCGAGCATACGACTGTAACAATAACTATAGATCTATAAATTAAAACAGAATTGCAGTTGAATTAACAGTCTTTATTGTCATTATACAAAAGTACAACAAAATCTGAGGGCTACTCCTTTCAGTGTAAGAAAGCTATTTGGGGAGTGGCTGGCAAGCTACATGCAAGCGTCAGGTAACCGCAACTTCTGCAAGGTCTTTGTGATGAAACAAATACATGAGTCACACATATAGCGGTTTTTCATGAGTAATAGTTCCAGGTCGTCTGTTTCTTGGGTAATGGATCTGGCTTTGGTGACTACCCACGTTCGGCAGTGGTTTATTAAGAGTAGTTAGCCTTTCCTCCGGATGGCGCCTCAGTCAATTCCCAGACACGATAAAAATCCAGGCAGCACCCACTCGTAATCAGCTTTTCTGTGCGCTTTTCTGACTTTCCTCAGAGTCTGATTTAATTTATGAATTTCTTTTCAATGTTACAGGCCACTAAAGCTACGAGCTGTGGCGTTTGTTTTGGAGGCCATTCGTGCAAGGGCTGTTTGACTGACTGGCAGCTCACACCAGCCTATCAAACTCGCACACGCACACGTCTTGCAACCTTTGCCCCGCCTCTATTGGCTGGTGCCATTAAAACCTGCTTCTGAATGGCCAGTGCTGTTAAACCACAAAATGTGACAATTCATTCCCAATCACTCAAATAAACTGTAACTAGAAATCGCAGGCTTTGCGGTTGCCCTATTGCACTACGTCACATCGCGATATCAATTAGGTTTCAGTTAATTGTGCAGCCGTAATGCACACTAAACAAAGAAATAATGCCAATGCCTAAGATACAATGGGAAAAAAAAAGTTGCAAATGCACGATGGAGGCTAAGGAATGCTCTGCTTGTGATTCTAACTATGGTGGGCGTGGCTTCGTACTTCGTGTCGGATCTATGAATTGTAGAGGTTGGGGCTTACCATTCACAAAACTCCAAGGTCAAAGCTAAATGCCGATCGTGAGTGAACCCGTCGCGGATGGTGATGCGTGGGCTTAACCACGATGGTCTGCATAATTCAGATACCTATTGTTTCATATACGATAAATGTCCACACGTGAGGCAGACGACAGCCGGTGACTGCCAATTTAGGTCGGCCATCTTTGCATAACAATTGATCCACACGCTTGTACAGTGGTACCTCTACTTAGGGATTTATTTTGTTCTGGTAGAACCTTTGTATCCTGAAACCTTTGTTAGTAAGGTTTTTTTGTATCAAAATCGTTCGACGATGTGTCTGGGGCGATTGGTAGGGGGGAGGTTTGTCCTTTTTCCTCAGCCAAGAAGTAATTTGGAGAAGTGTTTGAAACAAATAAAGCCATGTGGGCGCTTTCACGATCAGCTCAATGTGCAGATGATTGATAGGAACTGGAACAAAATTATTTGTTCTGCTGTGGGGTCGGTTAGCTGTCATTGAGGGAAAATGGTACTGTGAGCTTCTTGATGTCACGTTAATTCGGTAGAATACAATGAATAGAAACCTGGACACGCCTAAAAGAAATTGGAACGTGTTTGTAAAGACGGCCTAAAGAATACTTTGCTTCTCTTATAGCATTATATGAGGCAATAAATAAGACAGAGGTGACATATTAAAAACTCATGAAGGTTTGTAAGAAGGGAAAACAAAGTGTACATACCCTGCTTTACATTTGCAGTTAGATTGTGTCAAAGATTAAAAATCTGCATCTATTTCTTTTGTGTAGTTGGTAGGGGACTGCCGACTTACTCATAAAATGCCTAAATCTTGCATCCTCCTTTACAAGGTTAGAGTCTTCAGGCACCTCGATTCCATTAATATAACTCTGAATATCATAATTGAGATAAGTTTGCATAATAAGGACGAATAGATACGGCATTGCTATCAGGAATAGCGACTGAAGAGTCGCTCACTGTCGTTGGTTCAGTCGCCATATTTGCTCTGCTTGTGATTCTAACTATGGTGGGCGTTGCTTCGTACTTCGTGTCGGATCTATGAATTGTAGAGGTTGGGGCTTACCATTCACAAAACTCCAAGGTCAAATAGGACTATTATTTATCTGGCTGTGTATCATGATGAGCAACCACAACCATTCATGGCAACAAACTAATGCAAGGTGGCAAGCATTCCCCTGAGCTTTCCCATCACGTCCAATCCATCACAAAGTAGAGCGGATGAGTAATTCCGCTGATTTATCCATTCTCTGCACTGTTATACAAAGCTGCAGTAGGGTTAAAGAATTGCACGGTGGAGAAAAAGGCAAAGGTTGGGATTACAGTAAGTAATGAGCATCCTGTCTGAAACTAGCACTTTTTCCTTCTTGACTCAACCTTCTTGCAGTTCTTTCTGTCTGTGAAGCATGTTCACTCAAAAAAGAAAAGCAAGCTTTTGTTTCAGCAGAATAAATCAACAGGGCTAAACTCAGCAGCGACGTCAATATCACGCCTGTATATAGATGAGGAGCATGTATAGGAATCCCCTCAGCATAAGGAGGACAGAAATGAAGTGGAACCCGTGGTGGATCAAAGACAACAGCAGCTGCAGGCAGAGACAAATGCGGGATTCCTTAAGGGGGCTGCAAAGACTGTTTTAATCTCTCTATACCTCTCACAATTCAGCATCAGCAGATGTTGGAGACAAGGTGCTTTAAGATACCATGGGGTGACTGAAACCCATAAGAGATGATTACGATAGAACTGAAAGGCGGAGAGTGAGTGAGGACTGCACATGTTATTGTACATGGGAGTGTGCTCCTGGCTTTGTTTATATTTAAATCCTCTCTTGAATAAGTGCAAATAGGCAGGATTACCTTGTTCTCAGCACCGGCTTATAAGGCGCACCCCCAAATATTAGTCTTCCGTGATGTTTGTTTCCCCCATATAGAAGGCCCACCGGACTTTAGGGCACATAGAATTAAACTATAGTTAGGGCTATGATTGCACTCAAAATAAATTATCAGTGTTGGGAATAAATAACACCATGTAGGATAAATATTTTGCTGGTGAGGTAAAATACAAATTACAAGGTTTTAGGGGTGCAACAACTTATCAATAAAATTGAATAATACTGATGATTAAATTTGTTGGCAACTAATTAGATAGAGATAGATAGATAGATACTTTATTCGTCCACGTCGGGAAATTCACACTTCCAGCAGTATCCTTGTGTTGAAAAATAAAATGGGTTGTTGCCGCTAAATGGTATTGTAATTCTAATCATTGCACTATTGTTAATAATGGACTATTCTTTTTTTGCACACAAACATTACCTTATTTATATTACTTAAGACAGTCTCCAAGCACTATGTTGTAAATGTAATTTTCTGCCTTTTATCCTGATATTTTTGTATGGGTTTTTTTCTCTTGAAAGTCTTTTAATACATCTTTACCCAGGAGTGCCATATACATTATTGTGGCATACAATGTTTCAGAACGTTGATATCAGTGACAATAAATTCAATTCAATTTAATTGTTATGCAATTGTGGTCATCGATAAATATTGACTGATCAACAATTGCACAAACATGATTATACAACAGTATGAATTTTCCATTATTTTCTGTAAACGAGGACGGAATTATAAGGCGCACTTTAAAATTATCTAGGCAATTTGGGGTTTTTGGTTGCGCCTCACAGTCAGGAGAATACGGTGCTTTAAAAAAAATCCCAAACGTTAGAACTAACAGCGTAAATTTTAAGGGAAAGTTCTTGATTTGCGACTCATGGCTCAGATTTTCCACCCGGTGAAGACATTCCAAGAGTTGCAAAGTATAGAAAAAGAAGGAATTTAGAATTGGTGTCAGACTAAATTTGGATATGTGTGCGATAGCCAATTGATTTTGCTGCACTGTAGTACACTTTCCAAATCCCTGGAGTGCAGCCAAGCTCCCTTATTTTTGAGCGGTGTCGTGTCCCGCGTGAGTGACAGGAAACAACGGCTTAACCGACTCAGATATATTGAGGCAAGAGATTATTGAAGGCCAATTTAAGAGCCGACCATCCGTGCATGAAATATTTTAAACGCACACTTTCTGGATGTATCTAAAATTGCAATTACCAGTAGTGTAAATGATACGCTTGCAGCCAATTACAATAGAGAGCCATTAATGACGAATGTATAGCTCATAAATTATCAATGATTATCCATGTGATATAAATTATTTATTTGAAATGGGGCAGTATGAAAATTTAAAAAGTTTGGATACAGTCATGAATTCAAAAACCAAACCAATGAAGGGCTTGCTTAACAATTCCAGAGTACTGTAGCAAAGGAACATATAGCTTTTCTTCTGCAATTCTCAATCAATCAGAAGGTCCAATTCTTCTACTTAACTTTAATTAAAAACATTTGTATTAAAACATGATGTCTTGTCTTATTACTGGTTATCAAAATAATAAATTATACGGATTCCTTAAGACTCCCTTTCATTTACAGGTGTTAAGTGAGCTTACAATGCAATATTAAAAAACAGACAGCTGGTAATGAAAAGCAAGATATTGCAAATCAATCAAAGGGATTACAAGCTTTTGGATTATCAGAAGAAGAAAGAAACCCCTAGCGGGCTATGTAACAGACATTGAAAAAGGTAGAGTGAGCAAAACAGCAGCACTCGATGCCAGAAGCATTTTAAGAGAAAAGAAGAGGAAGAAGAACAGAGAAGACCGAGAAATTTCTGCAACCTCAATGGGAGAGGAGTCACAATCTATGAATAAATTAAGACGAAAGAAAAGAAGAAATGCTGATAGGTATTCCCAAACATCTTTTTTTTTTCGATTAGGCACAGATTGTGTAGCGTTCCTCCCCACATTATGCAAATGTGTTGCAAAATACTCAACATGCGGGAGGGGGCTCAAGGAATTTGTCTTAAAGTTGACCAATCTTGTTTGCTGTAAAACTGTGATGTTATTGACGGAACACAACCCTTTCAAAATGGTAAATTTCGTTTACACAACAACATGTAGTGACCTCCGAAAAAGGCTTTCTGCTTGGAGGTAGGCGATTGTGGCTTTTCGTGTGTGTTTTTTGCCGTGTGTGGTTTGTATAACTTTTTGTCTTGCCAGTTTCCTGCCAAGGGCTTTCCTGTTTTGTTTGCTCACGGTTGGCGCTCCTTGGCTGCTCACTGCATTTTTTTAGGCCGGCCAGCCCCGTGTTTAACCTCCAAGGCTGCGGCCAGCTTTCGTTGGTTCCGGTTAGCCCTCCGTTGGCGGTTTTCTGTGTGTTTTGTTTGCCAGTTTGTCCCTTTTTGGATGCTTGCCCTTTTGTTGTGGTATGAGTGCATACACTTTTGGCACAATGCCTAGGCCAGGGGGGCTCACAGCGGCGATCGCGATCTACCGGTAGATCATAAAGGTAGTACTTGTCGATCTCAGTAATGTTCTTTGTACTTGTTAAGACACGCTGCCATGTCAGCATGAAATGTCATGTGTCTCATGCAAAGCAGTAACAAAAAAGAGACGTCCAAATTTTGTAAATGACAGGTATATTACAATTAAACTTCATGTTTAAACAGGACAACATTTACATTTACTGAGTATTGATTGGTTAAGGGGCAGCACGGCAGCGCAGTGGTAAGAGTGTGTGCGGCACAATTCTGAGGTTGTGCGATCAAACCTTCCTGTGTGGAGTTTGCGTGTTCACCCCGTGCTTGCATGGGTTTCCTCCGGGCACTCCGGTTTCCTCCCACATTCCAAAAACATGTTAATTGGCCGGTCCAAATTGTCCTTAGGTGTGAATGAGCGAGTGAGTTATCTGTCTCTGTGTGCCCTGTGACTGGCTGGCAACCAGTTCAGGGTGTCCCCTGCCCACTTACCGAAGATGGCTTGGATGGGCTCCAGCACCCCCGCAACCCTACTGAGGATAAGTGGTGCAGATAATGGATGGATGGATGGATGATTGGTTAAGTGTTCAAATTAAACGTAATATCTGAATTTGCATTAACATTTTAATATCTCACCAAGGCGGTGCAGTGGTTAGCGCATGTGCGGCACAGTTCATGTCATGGGAACCTCCTGCGTGGGTTCAAATCCAGCTCCAGACTTCCTGTGCGGAGTTTGTATGTTCTCCCCGTGCTTGCGTGGGTTTCCTCCGGGCACTCCGGTTTCCTCCCACATTCCAAAAACATGCATTTCAGGTGAATTGGTCGGTCCAAATTGTCCATAGGTGTGAATGAGCGAGTGAGTTGTCTGTGCCCGTGTGCCCTGCAATTGGCTGGCAACCAGTTCAGGGTGTCGCCTGCCTACTGCCCAGAGATGGCTGGGATGGGCTCCAGCCCCCTCGCGACCCTAATAAGGATTAGCGGTACAGCTAATGAGATGAAATGAGATTTTAATATCTTAAAATACAGGTATATGACCTTGAACCTCATATATTTGCTTTACAAATGCAAAATTATATAAATATATTCATTAAATTATCATTTAGGTATATTTTGGGCATTTAAAAAAACTCATAGAAAAAAACGTGTACTATTTCCTTACACTTGCATGTTTTATAACTTAGGAATACATGTAAGTGTTGAAAAGAGAAAAAGATTGATGAAAGAGAGTCTGCTCACAATTTAAAAAGTAAAGAAGTCATGTCCAAAGTCCAGCCCGTGATAAAAAAAATTCCTCTTTCATCAACAGTAATCTATAAAGTAATTTTGATCGCAGTATAAAATTAATTTGTACCCCCCAAAATAAGTATAATTTCATCAGATGATAGTAGAAGCCCTTGCCCTTTCTGTGAGAATTCTAGCCCATCACATTTCCGACATGGCGACTTTACATAAAAAGAAAGAAAGTGTAAATTGGAGTATTTTTTCAAAAAACATCATATAAAGAGGGGCTGAAAAATAAAACATGCTTACTATAAAAAGCTAACTAGAAACGAACGGTGTGAAAAAGTGAAGCAACTGGAAGTTGTGTAAACAGCACAGCAGCGCCCTTAGATGAAAATGCTACAAAAGCGAGCTATGAGGTCATTACGCTGATCGCAAAGCACTGCAACCCTTTAGCGAAGGATGAAGACTGTTTAAAGAATGCCAGGCTGAATACAGTGGGACCTCGCTACTTCGCGGTTCCACGTTCGCGGGTTCAGAACTTCGCGGGTCTAAAAAATAATAATAATTAAATAAAATAAGTAAAAAAAAATATTTTTTTTAAATTAAGCATTTTTGAAGGGGCGTCGCTACTTCGCGGATTTTCACTTTTCGCAGGTGGTTTTGGTCCCCATTAACCGCGATAACCGAGGGATTACTGTAGTCGGCCGTCACACATTTTCAGCTTACCAAATCTGGCCCGCTGTCGGAAACGTTTGGACACCCCTGTGTCAGGGACCAGAACAAGCACTCGGATCCAATAGCGTCAGTTAAAGGATTTATTTGGACAAGGTTCGGTGGAGCAGGCTTGGGACGTCGGCTCTTGGTAGCAGAAAGCCTCTTTGGACGATATGGCAACTCCGTGGTGAAAACGCGTGACGAGTAACGTAGCAGGTAAGTCGGTGGCCGGGACGGAAGAGTAGATCGTAAACTTTTAACAGACAAGGGTCAGGCAACGAGAATCAGACTTGGAATACACAAAGGGATCGTGGTACCTTGAATGTTGGAGGCTCACTCAGGGAAACGAGGAGTACACTCGAACGTCCATCTCTGGACGCTGACAGCTTATGTAGAAAACTTCCACCAATCAGGAAATCGCGTTCCAGCACACCAGCTGATTACCTCAGGTGGCTCCAGTTAGGTAATCACGACAGAACCCCCCCCTCAAGGGACGGCTCCAGAAGTCCCCCAGGGAAAAAAAAATAATCCAAACACGTCACATGGAAACACCGGTAATCCAAGGAACAAAAGTCACAGGCCAGTTACGAATAATCCCCCAAAACCCAAAATACATCACCAATAATCCAAAATGGAGGGCCCAGAGGTCGTCCAATGAACCCCAGAAGGTCACCATCACACCAGCGATTCCCGGGGACGGATAATAAATCCGTTTGCAGCGCACAAAACAAACAAAAAAAAATATCCACAGGTAAACTGAGAACAAACAGCACAGTACCTCAGAATTCTTCCGAGTGAATAGACACCCCTTCGTCCGCATCTGAAGGGGCGGTAGCGGGTGGGTCTGCCAGTGGAAGGGTAGCAGCGCCGGACCTACGACGACGACCACGGCGTGGCGCTGGTTGGTCAGGATGCAGTCGATGGAATTCTGCCACAAGAGATCGGTCCAGGATCTGCCTGCTGGGAATCCATGATCTCTCCTCCGGACCATATCCCTCCCAATCGACCAAGTACTGGAAGCCCCGACCCCTGCGTCGGGAGCGGAGCAGGCGGCGCACTGTATAGATAGGCTCCCCGTCCAAGGAGCGTGGAGCCGGGGGAGGAGGTGGAATGGGTGCCAACGGGCTCTGGCTGACGGGTTTGATTCGGGAGACATGAAACGTGGGGTGCACTCTCATAGATCTTGGTAGACGGAGACGGACTGCTGAGGAGTTGATAATTCTTACTATAGGAAACGGACCAAGATACCGAGGAGCCAGTTTCCTCGACTCAGCCTTCAGTGGAAGATCAGCTGATGCAAGCCACACCTTCTGGCCCACCTGGTAATTCGGAGCAGGACTCCTCCGTCGATTAGCCCCGACGGAATGAGCCTTGCTTGCCCGAAGGAGTGTGGCCCGAGCACGAGCCCAAGTTCGCCGACAACGGCGTGCGTTCGCCGTAGCTGACGGGCAGTTTACTTCCTCTTCTTGACTAGGGAACATAGGGGGTTGGTACCCATATACGCACTGGAAGGGGGACATTCCAGTGGAGGAGCTAACCAAGGAATTGTGAGCATACTCCACCCATGCCAATTGCCGAGCCCAAGACAACGGTTCACTAGAGACCATACAGCGAAGTGCCGTTTCCAAATCTTGGTTCACTCGCTCAGACTGACCATTGGATTGAGGGTGGAACCCCGATGAGAGGCTGACTGAGGCACCCAACAGACGACAGAACTCCTTCCAAAACGCGGATGAGAATTGGGGACCCCGGTCAGAAACAATGTCCAGAGGGATGCCATGGAGGCGGAACACATGTTGCTGGACTATCAATGCAGTTTCCTTGGCGGAGGGGAGCTTTGGTAGTGCCACGAAATGGACCATCTTACTGAACCGGTCCACGATAGTTAGTACAGTCGTCATCCCCTCGGATACTGGCAACCCCGTCACAAAGTCCAAGGAGATGTGGGACCATGGGCGGCGGGGAACCGGAAGTGGATGTAACAGACCGGCCGGACGTTGGTGGGATGCTTTGTTCTGGGCGCACACTTGACAGGCGGAGACATATTCCCTAACGTCCTTGGCCATGGTAGGCCACCAGAAGCGTCAGGACAAGAAACTGTGAGTCCGAGCCGACCCCGGATGGCAAGAAAAGTGAGAATTGTGCCCCCATTGGAGGACCTCGGACCGTAAGGGTTCGGAGACGAATAGTCGACCCTCGGGACAGGAGCTGGGGCCCGCCTGATCGGGTAACGCCTCTCTGACTCGGGACTCGATATCCCAGGAAACTGCTGCCACCATACGGGAAGCTGGAAGGACCGTTGCGGGATCCTGAGGTGTTTCATTGGAATTCTGGAATTGCCGGGAGAGCGCGTCGGGCTTCACATTACGAGATCCGGGTCTGTAGGACAGAGTAAAGTTAAAGCGGGTGAAAAACAGGGCCCAACGTGACTGGCGAGGGTTGAGCCGCTTGGCCGATCTAATATATTCTAAGTTCTTGTGGTCAGTCCAAACTATGAACGGCACCGTTACCCCCTCCAACCAATGTCGCCATTCCTCCAGGGCTAGCTTGACGGCCAACAACTCACGATCCCCCACGTCGTAGTTGCGTTCGGCCGGGGACAACCGCCGGGAAAAGAAGGCGCACGGGTGCATCTTCTGGTCCTTGTCAGACCGCTGGGACAGGACAGCACCCACTCCCACATCTGAGGCGTCCACCTCCACCACCAGTTGGCGCGCAGGGTCAGGCACCTGGAGTATGGGGGCCGTAGAGAAATGAGTTTTTAGACGGTTGAAAGCTGCATTAGCCTCGGAAGACCACCGAAATGGCTCTTTAGGGCTGGTAAGAAGCGTGAGAGGAGCTGCCACCGAACTGTAGTTCCTGATGAACCTCCGGTAGAAATTGGCAAAACCAAGGAATTGTTGGAGTTTTTTCCGAGACTCAGGGACAGGCCAAGAGGTGACTGCTGATACCTTCGCAGGATCCATCTGAAGGGTCCCCTCCGCCACGATGTAGCCCAGGAACGAGACTGTCTTGGCGTGAAACTCGCACTTCTCTGCTTTAACAAATAAAGAGTTCTCTAGGAGACGACGGAGAACCAGCTGGACATGTTTTCGGTGTTCATCGAGGGACTTTGAGAAAATTAAGATATCGTCCAGATACACAAAAACAAAACGATTAAGCACATCTCGTAAAATGTCATTTATCAAGGATTGGAAAACGGCTGGAGCATTGGTTAATCCGAACGGCATTACCAGGTACTCGTAGTGACCGGTGGGTGTGTTGAATGCTGTCTTCCACTCATCACCCTCCCGGATACGGACTAAGTGGTAGGCGTTGCGCAGATCAAGTTTAGTGAAGATCGTGGCCCCCTGTAGAAGCTCAAATGCAGAGGCAAGCAGAGGCAAGGGATAGCGATTTTTAACCGTGATTTCATTAAGGCCCCGATAATCTATACAGGGCCGGAGTGACCCGTCCTTCTTTCCCACAAAAAAGAACCCCGCCCCTGCAGGAGAAGAGGAGGGTCGAATGATACCAGCCGCCAAGGCATCGGAAATGTACTCCTCCATGGCCTTCCTCTCGGGAATGGACAGGGAGTAGAGGCGGCCCCGAGGAGGAGCGGACCCTGGCAGGAGATCAATCGCGCAGTCATAAGGTCTATGAGGGGGCAAGGAAGAGGCCTTAGCTTTACTGAAGACCTCCCGTAGGTGGTGGTAACAGGCTGGGACCTTGGACAGATTGGGTGGGGCCCTCGTGGAAACAGGATGATTTGGGTAAGGAGCGGCTCGCAGACAGGTTTGGTGACAGTCCATGCCCCATTCAAGTATCGACCCAGTGCGCCAGTCGAAATGGGGGTTGTGTTGCACCAACCAAGGATGACCCAGAACAGGGGGTTGGTTAGGGGAGTGAAGTAAATGAAATCGGATCTTCTCTCTGTGATTTCCAGACAACTGTAGTTCTATGGGTTCAGTTATTTGGGATACGGTGCCTAATAGGTGACCATCCAAAGCCCGAGCTGATACCGGGTTAGGAAGGGTTTTAACAGGTATCCCCATCCTGTGTGCGAGTGACAAATCCAGGATATTTGTTTCGGCGCCAGAATCGATCAGGGCATGGAAGGGCTGAGATGAACCGGAAATAATGAGATTTGCCCGGAGAACAGGTCTATCAGTCTTGGGGGACGATACTAAAGCCGAGCTCAATCGGACGTCCCCTATATCCGACGAGCGTTGGCTTTTAACGGGCAATTGACCACCCTATGTCCCTGGCCGCCGCAGTAAAAACATAACCGTTCGGATCGCCTTCGCTGGCGCTCTTCGACGGAGAGAAAGGTGCGGTCCACCTCCATCATCTCATGAGGTGCGGTAGAAGTGGTTGGGGGCTTCGGTATCTTACTCATGTCTTGACTTTGCCTGGTGATGGATTGGCTGGGCTCTTCTCTCTCTCGGCGTCTTGCCTGGACCCTACGGTCGATCCGGGCGGTCAGTTCGATAGCGTTGTCAAGAGTTACCGGAGGAGCGTGGGATACCAATTCGTCTTTGAGATAACCGGACAAGCTATGGAGGTAGGCGTCGACCAGCGCCTCTTCGTTCCAGTGACTCTGGGCTGCTAGAGTACGGAAGTCAATGGCATAGTCGGCAATGGAGCGTCTCCCCTGGCGGATGTTCAAGATGGAACGAGCAGCATCGACTGATGAGGAACCAGAATCAAATACTTTAATCATTTCCTGGCTTAGCAAACTAAAAGAGGTGCATGCTGTCGCCCCTCGTTCGTATTCTGCCGTTCCCCAAAGGCGGGCTCTGCCAGTCAAATGATTTATTACATAGGCCACCTTCGTCTTTTCGTTCACAAAGGCTCGCGGTTGTAGATGAAAATAAATCGGCAATTTATGAGAAAGGGGCGGATCTGGGCGGGCTCTCCACTGAATCTCTCTGGCGAACCTACTCGTGGTTCAACACTGCCGACCTGATCAGAAAGAGGCGGAACCGGATCTTGTGGTCGTGTTGCCGGGGAAGCTTCGCACTGTTGCTCAAAAAATTGTTGGTGACGTTGTACTTGCCGGACCAGTGTGGATACGTCATGGGCGATCTGTTGTACCGCGCCTTCGGTATGTAGTAGGCGCTGTAGCGCGGATTCCTGCTCGGCATTTCCGCATTTCTCGGAGGTGGGAAAAAATGACGCTGGATCCATTTTTTGGTTCGAGTGTTCTGTCAGGGACCAGAACAAGCACTCGGATCCAATAGCGTCAGTTAAAGGATTTATTTGGACAAGGTTCGGTGGAGCAGGCTTGGGACGTCGGCTCTTGGTAGCAGAAAGCCTCTTTGGACGATATGGCAACTCCGTGGTGAAAACGCGTGACGAGTAACGTAGCAGGTAAGTCGGTGGCCGGGACGGAAGAGTAGATCGTAAACTTTTAACAGACAAGGGTCAGGCAACGAGAATCAGACTTGGAATACACAAAGGGATCGTGGTACCTTGAATGTTGGAGGCTCACTCAGGGAAACGAGGAGTACACTCGAACGTCCATCTCTGGACGCTGACAGCTTATGTAGAAAGCTTCCACCAATCAGGAAATCGCGTTCCAGCACACCAGCTGATTACCTCAGGTGGCTCCAGTTAGGTAATCACGACACCCTGACATAAAGGCTGCCATAAGATACACAATGACAACGTCCTTAAGTGGGATGTTAACAATGCCGCTCCGTAGTTGGCTTTTTCCAAACATACTGCATGTCACGCGTCCTTGGGTCATGGGTAATATCTGCAGGAGAGACAGCTTGAAAATATAGATGTATTGTGTCCCAGCTGGGCAAAGCGCCTGGCTTTCAAGCGCAACACAAGACCAATGCAGTGGAAGCCTTAGCAGCACATCAAAAAGCCTCCCACACATAAAGCCCTGCATTGATGAATGCGCTGGCATCTTCTCATTTTCTGACAGTGTCCCTTTATATCCGCTGCCAGCTCTTAAAGAGAGGAGGAAAACATTTTCCTGTCTTCATTTGGCAGGGTCTTCTCACATGACCTCCACATAAATTAATCGTGGCCACAAGAACAATTATTGTATGTAGAGTGTTGTAAGTCGTCCTATTCTACCTCCACGTGTTTGTATGATTCAGGAAGCGAGGAGATTTTCAAAATAAAGTCTCTGAATAAAAATTTGCAGTTTTATTTAAAGAACATTCTGGGCATAAATGAGCTACAGTAGAGAAACTGGGGGTAGCATTAGCATGGCTAGCTACCGACCCATCCTGCTGACATATTCACAGATCTAACCAAATAATCCAGTCTGCCTGACCTCAGGCGGCACGATCTGTACCACCTTCGTTTGATTGCAGAAAAACATTGCCATCTTCTATCTTCACCAAAAGGGATACGATAAAATACCAAATTGGGCTTAGAACCATGCCGGTTTGCACAGCCCACCGCACAGCAAGAAAACACCATTTTCAAAAGTCAGTTATATTCTTCCGTCGTCCTTATTGATATTTGTTTCAACTCAAATGCTTATTCAAGTGATCTCTGCTAGGCTGCTTCTTGCAAGTCCGTCATGGCTCTCATTCTTCCAGGGAAGGCAACGTGGCATCCCGTGCAAATGGTCAATTAAAAAAAAAAAAACAGTCCATAGACCAGAGGTCATAAACTTGCGGCTTGGAGCCAATTGCAAACCTCAAGATGATAGTTTGAGGCCGGTAGTGAGTAGCTAGGTTTTGAATAATCTATGAAAAAAGATGATCAGTTTCTTCAAAGGTTTAATTTACGGAATATTTTTGGCTTAAATGAGCTACAGGCAGTGACTAGAGGAATCAACAAACGCTAACACTGGTTATACAAAAAGGGCAGTCCATAAACCAGTAGTCTCAAACTCATGGCCCTCTTTGCACACCTTAAGATGAGAGTTTGGGCCCCCGCCTTCATGAGATAGTTAAAGGGACAGTGTGTATTATTTGACCACTAGATGTTTTTGTATTCTGTCAAGATACAAAAAGCAAGTGCTAAAAATCACAAGTAAGAATGAAAATGACGGAGACTCAAAGTGACCATAAAGCACAATTTTTCCTTATGTTTTTTCTTTGCCCAGCTTTTTGCCAGGTTTTTTGGGAGGGAACTCGTAGCAGCGAGATGGTGGACAATTATATCATCTGCCTCTAGGTGAGGCACATGTTATGTAATTCAAATGGAGATTTCTTGACCCACGTGCATTGATTAAAAATCCTGTTATATGATACCTGTAGTTCATGTACTTTGGCTAAATATACAGTGGAACCTCGGTTTTCGAACGCCTCTCAGTTCGAACGGATCGGTTCTCGACCAAAAATTTCGAGAAATTCTTGCGTCGCTTTTCGTTCAAAAAATCGGAGTTCGAACGCCGGTACGCTAGGGGCGATGCTGAGCGGCGTACGAGTGTAGATTGCCCCCACCCCTTGTGAAGAACTGTTGTCACGGCAACGCGCAATCCTCCTCTGCTTTCATTTTTCAAAAGCGGTGAAGGGAGTGTTTTAACTCCTAATTATGCCTCGGAAGAAGGTTGGTGCAAGCAGCAAAGTTGCTACAGGTGAAAAAAGAGGAGTAGTGCGTACAACTATTGCATTTAAGAAAGAAATAATAGCAAAATATGAAGAAGGTGTGCGAGTTTCCCTTCTTTCAGGAATACAGCATGGCTTCTGCAGACAACCGCCAAGGTAAGAAATCCTGCTCATAATTCTTTTCTTTATCCTTTAACCGCTCACCACTTGTTGTGGAGACCCGGGTGCTAAATGACGTGTAAACGACCTGATTTTTAAAATTTTACACGTTCATGTTAGCGTAATCTTTCGTACGGAAGATTACGCTAACGCGAACCTACGATTAGCCTGGGTTAGCTTCATGTTTACTTTCGTGGTAAACATTTAGGGTGTTGGAACGGATTAAAACAATTTTACATTACTTTTAATGGGAAAAAACGACTTCGGTGATCGTACAAATCGGTTTTCGTACAAAGAAATGGAACGGAATATGGTCGAGAACCGAGGTTCCACTGTATAACACAATATTCTTTTATTAATGAACTACATGTATTACAGCAGGCACTGAAGAACAACAATAATGACTGAATAACGACAATAATGACCATGGATTAAACTATTACTCATTGATTTTTTTTTCATACAAATTGTTAATGGAATATATATATATATATATATATATATATATATATATATATATATATATACATATACACATAGTGTATTATATATTATCATATATTATATATAAACAGTGCAATGTTTTTATCTGAACTTTTTTGTGGAAACCCAATTTGGCCCAATCTCACTCGGACCCCTAGCTCTGGTGGCCCCAGGTAAGTTGAGTTTGAGGTAACAGCCAAAACTGATAGTAAATCTATTACAAAGTTAAACATTAATCATTAAATGAGCTTGACAGTTATAAAAAGCGTTATCCTACTGACATTAGCAGTGTCATCCTTGGGAATGTTTTTGCTCAACATTCGCCTGGGAAAAATCAATTGTATTTTGTGAAGAGGACCAAAAGCTGGACTTTGCTTGATGTTATCTTACGCGCTTGCACTCAGGTATCTGCTTGTTTAAACATATCTACATGAGCTGAAATTGTTGTTTCTGTCTCTCATTGTGTTTTTCACTCAAGGAAATAAGGACTTACAACGCCACTTAAGGCCACTTCTGATTATAAAATAAAACAAAACAGAAGTTACATGACGACAACTGAATAAATAAGGACGTTTTAAATTATTAAAATGTAAAACTATGACAAAAAACAGGCAGTGGCATATTTCAATATTAAAGCAGTAGGAAATATGTGGTTACATACTGTATATGCATCAGTTGACGAGAGGATTTCATTCAACACCATTTGGGCATGAAAGAACAACTTTAGATGAAGCCAGTGACTTCCAATCCTATTCAGCCACAGCATATACTTCTATCAATCCATCATTCGTACCATATCCTCAATCCGGCCGCAAATGTGTTGGGGCTATTTCCGGGCGGATTTGGAACTCACATGAACTGGTTGCTGACCCAGAGAAAGGCACAAAAAGCCAATCGGTCACATTCACAATAAGAGACAATTGACAAATTCAATAAATAGAATACATCTGGATTGTCGTGACACATGCACAGAGGAATCTAAATAGCATAAAAGGCTCATCCTGTCCAAGAAACCTGACCTGACAGATCTCAATCAAGAAACGCAACTATACAGCGAAGCACCAAGAGTAAACAAACCACGGTATTAACTACGAAGGAGGCCAGACTTTTTCCACTGCGTGTTCATACAACATCTGGGTTGCAAGACTCGAAGGGTATAAAAAACATGGGCAAACATCGGAGTGAAGCAGTTCAATTAAGGCAGATGTCTTAAACTGACCGATACCTTTTGTCACTAATCAGCGCAAGGGGCACCCAGTTTGACAAGCATTTATAAAATCTTTTTTTTTTTGTATCATTACCAGGTCAATGATTAGAAGTGGAGTTAAATATAGTGCTGCAACAACGAATCGACAAAATCGATTAAAATGGATGATATAATGCGTTGGCAACTAATTACATCATCAATTCCTTGTATCGCATGATTTTTAAGCCACCAAGAGGGTTAAATTAATGCAAATTAGAGTGCACACCATTTCGTTGTGACAATGGGAATTGTAGTATCGCTTTGGTTCTGCCAATAGCGCCAAGACCGTTTTCATAAAACAGGAATGTTAATTTTTTTATATACTGTAATATATTTACAAACAAAATTCACTTGAAAATTTTAACTGTGTGGTGTTTGACTGTTTCACCATGAAACAAAGTTAACTATTTTAAAGGGAACAGACAGAAATACAGAGAAACACAATCAGAAAATAAATATAAAATAAAGTAAAAGGAAAAATAGTAATAATGACATGTTTAACTCCACCCAAGGGGAAAATTCTTGAGCATACTGGACTGTCTCAGAAAATTAGAATATTGTGATAAAGTTCTTTATTTTCTGTAATGCAATTAAAAAAACAAAAATGTCATGCATTCTGGATTCATTACACATCAACTGAACTATTTCAAGCCTTTTATTATTTTAATATTGCTGAATTTGGCTTACAGCTTAAGAAAACTCAAAAATCCTATCTCAAAATATTAGAATATCATGAAAAAGTATACAAGTATGCTATTCAACTAATCACCTGAATCATCTAATTAACTCAACACCTTGCGAGGGTTTCCTGAGTCTTAAAAACACTCAGCTTGGTTCAGTAAACTAAATCACAAGTATGGGGAAGACTGCTGATATGACTGCTGTCCAGAGGACCAACATTGATACCCTCCATCAGGAGGGTAAGACACAAAAAGAAATTTCTCAAAGAGCAGGCTGTTCACAGAGTGCAGTTTCAAAGCATATCCACAAAAAGTCTGTCGGAAGGGAAAAATGTGGCCGGAAACGCTGCACAACCAAGAGATATGACCGCAGCCTTAACCAAATTGTGAAGAAGAGCCGCTTCCTGAATTTGGGGGAGCTTCAAAGACAGTGGGCTGAAGCTGGAGTCCAGGTATCAAAAGCCACAGTTCACAGACGTGTCCGGGAAATGGGCTACAATAGCCGTATTCCCATGGTCAAGCCACTTCTGAACTCAAGACAACGGAAGAAGCATCTGACTTGGGCTATGGAGAAGAAGCACTGGACAGTTGCAGAGTGGTCCAAAGTCCTCTTTTCAGACGAAAGCAAGTTTTGCATTTCATTTGGAAGTCAAGGCACCAGAGTCTGGAGAAAGGCTGGAGAGGAGCAAAATCCAAGTTGCTTGAAATCCAGTGTGAAGTTCCCACAGTCAGCAATGGTTTGGGGAGCCATGTCAGCTGCTGGTGTTGGTCCACTGTGTTTCATCAAGTCCAGAGTAAATGCAACTGTGTACCAAGAGATTTTAGAGCACTACATGCTTCCAACTGCTGAAAAGCTCTATGGAGATGAGGATTTCATTTTCCAGCATGATCTGGCACCTGCCCACAGTGCCAAAACCACCAGTAACTGGTGCACTGACCATGGCCTGCTAATTCCCCTGACCTGAACCCCATCGAGAATTTGTGGGGTATAGTTAAGAAGAAGATGAAAGACACCAGACCTACAAATGCAAATGAGCTGAAGGCCGCTATCGAAGCATCCTGGGCATCAATAACACCTCAGCAATGCCACAGGCTGATTGCCTCCATGCCACGCCGGATTGATGCAGTAATCCGTGCAAAAGGATTCCCAACCAAGTACTGAGTGCATCAATGGACATTTTCAAATGTTTGATTTAGTTTTGCTGTTATAAAATTATTTTTTTACTTGGTCTGAGGAAGTATTCTAATATTTTGAGATAGGATTTTTGAGTTTTTTTCAGCTGTAAGCCTAAATCAGCAATATTCAAATAATAAAAGGCTTGAAATAGTTCAGTTGATGTGTAATGAATCCAGAATGTATGACATTTTTGTTTTTTTAGTTGCATTACAGATAATAAAGAACTTTATCACAATATTCTAATTTTCTGAGACAGTCCAGTATATCATTTTCATATTGACAATGTTTATCATACTCCAAAAACAGATTTGTTGACATTTTGTAAAGTGGGTTTGTTTTTTATTATTATTTTAGTTTTTGTGGATAAAACAAAATCTACGCAAATTGAAATGTATTTCTTTATATTTTTTTGTTTTGTAGGATAAGTCCAAATTTAATAAGCCTGTGGAAGAGGAAGAGGTGGTCGGAAAAGACTAGCTTACATATATGCCGGTGTATAGCATACCTTTCCAATGCATTATTTTTATCATCAAGTTAATTGACACTTATAACTTTGTTTTGTTGTTTTATATCATAGAATTTCTTTTTTTTTACCCGTCTAGCGGTCCAAAACTTTAAATTACAAATACGATTCTTTCATTAATCGGTGTCAAGACCAGAACGGAAACAGGGCCCACTTGCATGATGTTTACCACTAACAGCCCTAGTAAAATAGACTCAGTCAACCACTAAAAAATATATTTTATTAGAAAATCACAATGACATAGCACTAGTGAGCTATTTTCAGAGCATGTCTGTGGACATGTCAGCTGTCCTTAGGGGGCACCCTGGTAATCGCAGGTACCATGTCTGAGACCCCTGAGTTGAGGTGTTTATTACCCTACAAACAGATTTTTCTGGCTTTGTGAGTACAGAGCAAGGCTGTGTTGGTTTTACAAGTACGCTATCAAAATCGCTGACAATCATTTATATAAGTTTGCGGAAAAATGTCAAAATCCCAGCTTCACACCATTCCTTTGTTTAGACTAAATCTTACAGGTAGTTTGATGAGACTCAATGAAATACTTTTTTTGCAACAGGCTGACTTTATATTATCTGACCATGAGTCTTAATAATGATGCCTCTCCTATACAAGTAATCAGCTGAATTTGCAATACATTTTTCAGAGCAATTCAAATATATTTATCATTTATTTGTAAGTGTATCTAGGTTCAGCTGACCACTTGCAAGACGGCTCTCCTATACCATCTTTTCTCATCAATAATTAACTTAACACCATGCGACACAGTCAAGCACGACTAGAATGGAAGGTTGTATGCGCACACTAAGGAATTGGTCTTCACTAGATCTAGTGATTATGGAAGCTCAAGAGTGCCATAATTCAATTCATAAAAGGAACATTATTTGAATGTTTGTTCTAAGGCCGTTTTTTATTCATTGAATGTTTGTTTTTAGGCCATTTTTACTGTTTGAATATTCATTTTATTAATTGAATGATGGCACTCATGGGTTTCCATAAGCAAAGCACTGCAAAATGAACTGCAAGCAAACCTGCAGCTGCGTTTACATGGGTTTGTACCAGTTTTACAACATCCAACTGTCTGTGGATTTATGAAAGTGCCTGTGATTTGTGATTGGATGCATAAATTTTTTGGGGAGAGCGGATAAGTGGGATTTCTTTTTCAACAATTGTTTGTATGACTCACTAACACCTCTATTTGTTTATCAATTTAGGCATATCGTCATTGTCATGTAATAAAGAGCTTCTGAACTCTGCACTGAATTCTAACCACTGGACCACCAGTGATATAGATGACATAATAAAAAGCATGGGTTACATCTCATTATTTCACTCTTTAGTCATGGTACCAGAGATAGCTTCTTATTTTGTTAAGCGCTTTTCTTGTAACAATCTTATTGTAACTTGCACAATGAAATTAACATTCGTCTATGGTACCGTGACTAAAAATAGCCTGATTTTGGAATCAAATTTGCTGCCCTTTCATAGGTCATGTAGAACATTGGTGGCCCAGGGGTTGGAATGCAGTGCTGTCACCTCTGCGACCTGGGTTTAATTTCTATTGCATACAACAGCAAAGTTTGAGTTAGAAGAGTGTGCAAAATTTTATACCATCAAAAATTATAAATGAACGCGCATTATACATTAATAAATACGGTATTTGATTTTCGTAATTTTGCTTTTTTTGTCATGTAAACATTCAACAAATGCAAAATATGCAATTGTTTTTTCACTGTTTCAGTCGTTTTTTCACAGTAAAGAACAATAGACTTCATCCATAGGAACTCCCAGACACCAGCCATGCTCACAATGGATCTGTTTTCTATCACCACTTGACCAACATTAGTGGATAAAAGAGCAGTTCAGTGACTTGTGTAATGCAATTTGGCCCCATCTGTTTTGGCTTTTTGACAAGAAGGAGCAGTGAGGTCAGGTAAGACAAATACGCTGCACTGGCCAACAATGTTTTACAATTGATAGTTTACTGATTTAATTTGGTACTTAAGTAAGGGTAACAACACTTTAATGCACAAGTCAGCTTTCCAGAGATGTAGTACTTATATTACTACTTTTAATCTATAAATATGGCTTAAAGTGAACTCTCTCTCTCCCTCTCTTCCTCCCTTTTCTTGTTTCCCTTTCTCTTGAAGGTGCTTGAAACTGGTCTTTTTTTTCTCATTCTTTTTTCTCTCTGCTTCTCTCCATTTCCCATTCTCTTATACCCATTCTGTCTTTCACTTTCTCTCATTTTCTCTCTCTCTAACCCTCTATAGACATGCGTTACTATTTAATATGATCAGTCTGTTGACTGTAGTAACACAGTTATGAATGTTTTTATGGGTTGCCTGTGTACAACTTGTTATGTACCTGTTTGGAATATCAATCCAACAAAAGAGGCAGGATATTGACTTTAAGTTTTGTGAATATGAGGAAAGGGTTGGAATTTAATTTAAGTTTTCTTCGTCCCGCTCCCTTTAAGGCATTCTGTTATGCACTGAAGTGATATTTATATGTGTACACAAAGAATGGAACTGCCTGAAATCAATATATAAAGGAAATAAAAGTGTTTTGAACATGATCTTATTGTTTACACACACATGTATTACTACAATAGTATGAACATTAAAATATTCTCACTATAGTTTTTAGGTAATGTTAATTGAGTATCATAAAACACAGGTGGAAACTCCCACCAGAGTGACACACTCACATACTCAGCACAGCCCACAACCAGAATTGCACACCTCTGAACCATAATAAAATACATTGTATATTCTGGCCAGTGTTGGAAGTACATTCTGGAACTCTATTATTTTTCTCGGTAACGATTACTGTAACGCGTTATTGATAACATTTTGTAACTCAACTGTTGTTACACACGGTGCTTTATTTCGATTATTTTTAAAAGTACATCACGGATAACAATGGTTTCTGTTTTTAACTGTTTCATCTTTGCTCTCAAAGTTACATACGATCCACAATGTGCCAGCAGCTGTCTCAAGCACAGAGTGCGAGGACACGTCATTTCTCTCTAATGATATTTGAATATTTTGTCTACCATATGTATTTGCATCCAAGCTGTATTTACAACCATAAAATAAAATACTGAAACCAGGGGGGGCAGTTTAGTTGTGCATATTTGGTTGTGCCATAAGAAGAAGAAATGGTAGGCAGCACGTGGGAAGGGGGCGTGCCTTATACGAGAACAACTCAATCAATGGGGCAAACGTGAAACGGTGATAGAGTGCTGAATTATGGTCTGTTTAATTGTAAAAAAAGGTAAAAAAAAAAATATCTTGGAAAATACCCAAGAACAGAGAAGGAAATATTTGAGTGGTTTGACCCAAAAAAAATGGATATGGAGAGTCTCGGTTGTGTTAGTTTGCAAGCGTTTCAGAATACAAACAGTTTACCTCTTCCACAGGCTTGTGTACACAATTTGTTCCAATTCTTTCTTTATCTGGCTTTTTTTTAGCAGCTTTAGGGCATCAGCTTTGATGCAGGTATGTACGGTCATTTGTAGCTGAATAGTTATTTATAGAGTAAAGCCCTACTTTTGGAATCGGGTAGGGTAACGCAGTGTTTCTTTTAACTGAAGTAACTAGTAAATATAACGTTGTTGTTTTTTTTCACTAAAGTGCCCATCATTGATTCTGGCCCCTATAACTAAGATATTATAATGTAACAGATTCATAATTATTGAATAAAAGAGTACATTCAGCAGTACAGTAAAAGGTTTTAGTTATAAATTAAAGGGGACAGAGGAAATCATTAAATTTAGTGAATAAAAGGATGTACAAGTAAAATACATGTCCAGTGCCAGGACTATTATAATCATTATATTCAACTAACAATCAAAGTCTTACATGTTTCATTGAAGATCCTAATTTTTTTCCAACTTCTGAACTCTAACTAAGGGCCCGGTCACAAAGCCGTTTGCGTCTGTATCGCGGGTAAAATTTTGCGGGTTTTTTTTGCCCGTGGTGGCCCGCGATGGAAAATGCGCAAAATTGGCCAACCCGCTGTTCATCGGTGGTATGCCCGCAAAACAGACGCCGGCGACTGTTCCGCTTCCTCATCGTGTCATTTCCGTGTCATTTTCTCGTGTGGACCACGGGTATAAAAGCTGCCGTTATGCCGAGAAATGCATCCTTGCCGAGCTTTGCATCCCCTCGCTACTACAACCACTTTTACCTCGTTTTATCTCACTTTTATATCACTTTTAGGGAATTTAATGGCGAACATATAACCAAAACCACTTCGTCTTGCATTTGTTGGGAATGTAATACAACTTAAACCATTCCGTCTTTGTATTTGTTGTGAATGTAATCGAACGGTAATGCACGCCGTATACAAATCACTTTTGAGCAGGTAACATGTTTATTTTGCCTTTTTCTATTCAAATCGCTCGTATTGAAACTGTTATGCACTCTACCATAAAGCTTATTTCTGCATAAAAAGCTTTACGGTAGAGTGCATAACAGTTCTCAAAAGTGATTTATATACGGTGTGCATTACCGTTCGATTACGTTCACAAAAAAAACAAAGACTGTCACGGCTAGCATGGTCGCCGAGGCGACCGGTCTGCCCCGCCCCCTGGGCACCAGCTGAAGCAGATCTGCTAATTGCGTGTGTGCTACTTAAGGGTGGGTTGTGAGTTTTGCGGTGGCTGGGTCATTGTATTTTCTGATACACATTGTCCGTTCTGTTATGCCTTGTCCTGTTTAGTTGAATCGGAAGAAACCTGTGTTTGCACGTTTTTTGTTATAGCCTGTTTGTTCTGTCTTGTCCCTGAGTTTTGGACAACTTTTATTTTGGTAAATAAAAGTTTCGATCGTCACGCAATTGAGTTCTCCCTTCCTGCCTCCTGCCTCCGTTCTGGTCCGGTCACCCCTTCCACCCATCTCGTGACAGAATGACCCAGCACACATTTGAACTCAGCGAACGATACCAGCGCGATTTGGGGAAAGCTGGAGGACGCCGTTTGGCAAGCACCCATTGAGGTAACCTTCCCTGCCCGTTCGAACCACGGCCCCGCCCGTCGTGGCCAATGCTGTGCCTGAAATGGGGTCCCGGGAGGATTTGACGCCTGCCAGTCCGACTCCCCTGCCTGTCCTGTTCGACTCCCCGGCCTGTCCTGTTCGACTCCCCGGCCTGCCTGTTCGACTCCGCTGCCTGCCAGTCCGACTCCGACTCCGCTGCCTGCCAGTCCGACTCCGACTCCGCTGCCTGCCAGTCCGACTCCGACTCCGCCGATTCTGCCTGTCCTGAGTCCGACTCCGCCGATTCTGCCTGTCCTGAGTCCGACTCCGCCGATTCTGCCTGTCCTGAGTCCGACTCCGCCGATTCTGCCTGTCCTGAGTCCGACTCCGCCGATTCTGCCTGTCCTGAGTCCCACTCTCCTGATTCTGTCCCGTTTTCGCCGGTTCTGCCTGTCTGTTTTCGCCTGTCCAGTTTGCCTGCCGAGTCCGATCGTCCGATGGCGCCTGCCTCTCCCCGTTCCTGCGTGTTCGGAGGAGGGAGCGGGGTTGCCCCAATCAAGAGCGTCGAACCATTCCGGGGTGCGAGGTAATAATTTTCTTTTTGGGACCTCAGGAGCTGTCCCTTAAAGGGGGGGCTCTGTCACGGCTAGCATGGTCGCCGAGGCGACCGGTCTGCCCCGCCCCCTGGGCACCAGCTGAAGCAGATCTGCTAATTGCGTGTGTGCTACTTAAGGGTGGGTTGTGGGTTTTGCGGTGGCTGGGTCATTGTATTTTCTGATACACATTGTCCGTTCTGTTATGCCTTGTCCTGTTTAGTTGAATCGGAAGAAACCTGTGTTTGCACGTTTTTTGTTATAGCCTGTTTGTTCTGTCTTGTCCCTGAGTTTTGGACAACTTTTATTTTGGTAAATAAAAGTTTCGATCGTCACGCAATTGAGTTCTCCCTTCCTGCCTCCTGCCTCCGTTCTGGTCCGGTCACCCCTTCCACCCATCTCGTGACAAAGACGGAATGGTTTATGGTTTATGTTTATGTTGTATTACATTCCCAACAAATGCAAGATGAAGTGGATTTGGTTATATGTTCGCCATTACATTCCCTAAAAGTGAGATAAAACGAGGTAAAAGTGGTTGTTGTAGCGAGGGGATGCAAAGCTCGGCACGGATGCATTTCTCGGCATAACACCGGGCTGTAGAAATCATAACCGCTCAAGACACAGTCCCGTGAAGATCAAGATTTCAAGCTATGGCACCGAAGAAGCCAATATGCCCATTTTGCACATCTGGTTAGCTACTCCTCTTGCACTATCGGCACTATGGTATGGTAAAATACTATACGTAGCCATAATACAATACAACTTTTACTTATATCTGTACATTCGAGGAAACTGTGCGGGTCAGATGTATCTACATTTCGTTCTGTATACACGTGTACTAGAATGACAATAAAGTAGATCTGAATCTGAATCTGAATCTGATGTTATTATTGTAATAGTTTTTCATTTTTATTTTATCATCTTGTTATGAAATGAAAAGAAATGTCAAGAAATAAAAATGGATTAAGACGAGGTCACTACGGTGACGGGGATCCATGTCCACCCCTTGACGTCTCGAGCACAACTGACGTGTGCTCGGCAAATCGCGCTGTATATACGCGGAAAAAGGCGTTTGACCGTCACACGCGTAACACGCTAATTTCACGTAATAACACCGCGATACAGGCGCAGAACATGCTATGACCGTGCTCCACCCACGATTACCCGCTGAAATTTCGCGTCCAACCCATGTGTAACCACGCCCTGGCCGCGGCCAGAGCACGTCGTTCCGCGTCATTTCCGCGTCATTACCTCGTGTGCCGCCCGCGGTTACACGTGGTCTAAAGTTTTGAGCAGCGCAAAACTTTTTCGCGCGGCCAACCGCGTGTGAATTTCCGACCGCGTGTAAAGCACTGCTGTATCTCGTCTATATGGCGATCTCAAAGCGTCCAACATAGTCTGCTTCACGGGCAGAAATTTCTGGCCGTGATTCAGCCTCGATACGCCCGTGAAAGACTTGGCGACCGGGCCCTAAAGTTTTGAGCAGCGCAAAACTTTTTCGCGCGGCCAACCGCGTGTGAATTTCCGACCGCGTGTAAAGCACTGCTGTATCTCGGCTGTATGGCGATCTCAAAGCGTCCAACAGCGTCTGCTTCACAGGCAGAAATTTCTGGCCGTGATTCAGACGCAAACGGCTGTGTTGACCTTTGTATTTGCATGGGAATAGGTGTTATGATAAAGTTATTGTCCATAAATGAGGCCACAATTATACTTTACATTAAATTGTACTGCTTGGCTGGCCTCATAAAGGGAGCAAAGATCAATGTAGTCATAATTCGAATGGCAGAGTTCTAAAAAAGGTTTATAGCTACATACATTTATTGACAAATATCTGGCTTTCCTTGGTGTGCTTGATGTATTCTAGGTTTTCTCTCCAGAAGTGTAGATTTAAGAGAATAAATCAGTCACAACAAAGGCGTATTGACTTTACTAAGCAAAATGTTGGATAATCTTTAACTCATTCATTACTCATTAACAAGTAAAATATATCTGCATTTTCACTGGGCTCGATGTGAATTAGGTAAATTAACTTAAATGAAATGGACCAAAAAGCAATAGTTCTTTCTTTAAGGTATTTTGCTACTTAAATCCCCAGAGTTGCAAAATGTTTTTAACCTAACCAACTGAGGGCAAAGAAGCTTGCGCCTATCATGTATTTTTTAATTCAATGCTTGAATATTCTAAGCTCATGGTGGAGCAGAGAGATAAGAGTCAGTAAACTACATAAATGAAGCTAGCATTTTGTAAAACTTGTAATCTGAACTTTCTATTTTGGGGGAAACACGGTATATATATTATCGCCTTGATGTACTTTAAATACAATCAGAAATGCATAACCATCCAATGAAATGCTTCAACATGCGATAGGGATTTATGAGTGATTCAAGTTAATTTAGTTGTTAAATGTTGTGTCGAATTTCTTAATATTAGTGTTCTATAAAAATTGTTTTTTAAATGCAATCCTGGAGTATTCATTTCATATTGTCAGGTGAACGTTTTGTATAAAATAACTCACAACGAAACATTTTGAGGGTGTGCTTATAATCAGCTGCACCTTAAACTGTTTTTAAGCCATTAATAAATTTACCACAACTCGATAACTCTAATTTACACCCGAGGTCTGAGAGAAAAGCGTTCTCCAAATTGTGTTTTTTTAAAGCCCACATGCAAAAAGTGTGGGACAAAGGGCATTCAATCCACCAAGGACAGGTCAAGAGAGGGCATCTGACAACTAATAGGCCAGATGGTCATCGTATTCAGCTAGAACAACTCTTACATTTTGTTGATGTGCTTGTTGCAAATAGACATCAACAGAAAACACCCACATTGGCCCTTTTTGACATGATACAGCCATCAAATTACAGCAAAAGGAAAACAAATTAAGAATAATTGATTAATTTGAACTAACTGAAAGTAATAGCTCAGGGATCAGCAAAGACTTTCCATCATGTTGCAAACAGTTAAATCGTTCAGGAAGGGGGCTTGGAATTTTCTTTGAAATGATCGTTGGAGTTGCAAAGCACAAACAAGCCAACAGTAGAAAATTAAAAGCAATACAAATAATTGCTAAATCCATTATTTCTTCAACCTAACCTACCGAATCGCTCAAATTACAACTCTTAATTAACCAATATTTCATCAAAACGTTTGGAAGCTGCCTTCCAAGCGTTGTTGTGTTCATGTATTTTAACTGAATAGTGTACAGCCTGTATAGTCTACGCAGGCCAATGTTCATGCAGCATAGTACAGCTCCAGTGATTACAATTAAGCAGCTCTTATCCCCGGACATAATCAAGAGCCACCACAACGTCGAAGCCTGTTTAATCCTCCCATGGCACACAGAGTCAGGTCTAAACGTGGAGGGAGGGGCTAATAGGGATGACAACATGATGAAAGATGAGCAAAGAGACACATGGCGTACTCTTTGAATATGGAGGTAAAATCAAGATGTATCAGAAAACACAATATACTTTTTATAATTAGTACGTTTTTTTTACAAAAGAGGTAAGACCGTCCCTAAAAAAAATTTAAAAATCAAGCCAGTCCCGGCCCAGGACTCCAGGTAGCCTGACCCGAACCAAACCAATTAACTTGATTTGCAAACTCCGATTTTAGAAACGTTTTATTCTCATATATTCAATGGACTGTAATGAAACATTAATAAGTCCAAACATTGATGAACAAAATAACAAAAATTTGGCCTAAACCTAAACTAATTGCTTTTTTTGTGCCACAAAAAAAGCAAATAGCTTAAGAACCTGCACAATGCCCTTGCACGTTGACTGACTAATATTAAAGCTGAAAAACGAAATGTACTAAAAAGCTAAAAAAGATCATTCTCTTTTGTAATGGATGACAATATAAATGTGTTTTTTATTTTTTGCTGGGAAGCTGATATTCTAAGGGCTGGTTGATCCAAAGTTACAGTATTTAAAAGTTGACTAAATTGTATAAATAAATGGTAAAGCTTTTTCCTCCTTCAGTCCATTGACAAATGCCTGACTTTGGTAACTGCATGCAAAAAGTTGCTAAAGAAAGAAAAATCAAAGTAGTTTCTTATAAAAAATAAAAAAAATAAATGATTTAAAATATTATTTTTCACACCTAGTGCCAGAGAAAACAACTTGCCGATAAAAGGAAATGATATATGAAAATTATATGTAATGCATTGTATTAACCTTGCAAGTAATATGACATCCTGTCATTTGTACTGCTTTCACTTGGACAGGTCTATGAGTTTTCTTTTGGAAGAAATCACAATTTAGATTTTTAAGGAGTGCCACAAATTATTTGAATACACAAAACACTGCCCAATAATGAATGTGCCATGGACTTCTTTTTCAAATTTACAATTTAAAAAATGAAAACAAAACATCTAACTTAACAAGGTAGTGCTGCTCAATTGATTCCATTGAATAATTGAATTTTACCGCAGTTCAATCACGGCAAAATTGGTCCTGGTCTGACAAAGGACCGAGTTATATCCGTAGCAATAGGAGCAATGAGGATCGAGTGACAAAACAAGGGAGCTGTGCCAATGTGAGCAGCCAAGTGGGTTTTGCGGCGGGAGGACCGAGGAGCTTGGAGGTGCATGTTAATCACTTGAGGATCAGGAGGCTGAGCTCTGCAGGTGTCAGACACACAAAGGGCCACTCTTGGCTCGTACCATGACTGCCGGAGATCCCGAGGCGTTTTGGTTTGACATCTTACCCATGATGCAAATCACACAAATTTGTGATCCATAATCCTAATTAATAACAAATAATGTATGTATAGTTTTATTAAAGCAGTTTCTCAATCATAATCTGTTAGGCCCCCCCTTGAAGGAAGAAATCCTCTCACGTTCCCCCTCTCTCAAAAGAACTGATCAGAGTGTAATGTCATTTAGTGACAGCTTCATCAGCAAGCAAGCTGATCTTTGCTCGTTGTTCACCGTAAAGCTACCAAAATCGCAGTGAAGCTAAGTGCTACATCCGCTTCATCAAACTTCCTCATCTTAGCTTGCAGGAGGAGACTTTTGCTTGTCTCTTTGTTCCCATCTCTCTTTACCTGTCGCTTAATCCATGTTGAATATTTTTTCATGGCGTCACTCGAGGGTCTGCTCCACTTCAAGTCTACATGATGCATTGCGTGGAAGCAAAATGTAACACTCTGTCAATGAGAGCACTACTGCTACCTAGTGTAGTAGAGGTGCAACTGCACTTGACTCTGGGAAAATGTAAAATAAAAAAATAAAATAAAATAAAAAAAGTTACCAAAGGTTGACGGGTCCCCACTTTTTGAGAATTACTGTATTAAAATAAGAGATTTTAGCCAACAATGGTTATCATTATTACTGCTGGGGAAATGTCAAATAAATTTGAATAGTTCATCTTTTTTTTTTTTTTTTTTTTTTTATGTTGAAAATTTGCTTAATCATTAAATCAATGGGACGAATTCGTGAGTATTTCAATTACTCAAACCCGTTGCCTATTACATATTTAAAAATGTGGGGGTTTTTTTTCATAAAAGTTTTTCGCAAGTTCTGAATACCCAATTTACACAACCATAGGGATAAAAGTTGCCTTCTTTAAGGCACTGGGGAATATTTGACCATTATATGTCACCGTTTTGTGTAATGCAGGGGTTGCCAACCCAAAATGTTGAAAAACCATGACGCACCACAAAAACACAAAAGCCAATATGACTGAAGCCATAATCATACATAAAAGCTGATCATTTCATAGGAATTGGAATATTATAAATATGACGGTGTAGCAGGTAAGTCAGTTGTTTGCAGATGACACAGCGCTTGTGGCTGATTCTGAGGAAACATTGAGAAGGTTGGTAATGGAGTTTGGAAGAGTGTGTGATACGCGTAAGTTATGTGTGAATATTGGGAAGAGTAAGGTGATGAGTGTTCACGTGATGGAGTGGGCATGGCGTTGGAAATAAGGTTGAATGGACAGTTGCTGGAAGAAGTTGAAAGCTTTAGGTACTTGGGTTGTGATGTGGCTGCAGTTGGTGGAATGTAGTGCGAGGTATTGCACAGAGTGAATCAAGGAAGCAAGGTTTTGGGTGCTCTGAGGAGAGTGATGAGCAACAAGAGTATGAGTATGGATGTTAAGAGGGGACTGTATGAGAGTGTGATTCTGCCGACTGTATTGTATGGTGCAGAGACTTGGAGCCTGAACGCAGATTTGAGAACGAAATTAAAGGATTTTGAGATTAAGTGTTTTAGGACTATGTTAGGAGTGACAAGAATGGATTGATTGAGAAATGAAATTTTGAGAGAAAGAACTGGAGTAGTAGTGGAACTGAGCAAGCGTGTGGATATGAGAGTACCCGGCTGGTTTGGACACAATGGAGAGGATGGATGAGGAGTGAATGTTGAAGAGGATCTTCAGAGAAGAAGTAAATGGAAGGAGACCAAGAGTCAGAGTGGTATAAAGCACAAGGAAAACTACAAAATACGGAGACTCAAAGTGACCAAACGGCACAATTGTTCTTCTATTTTTGTTTGCCCAGCCTTTCACAAGGTCTTATGGAAGTACAAGTTCCTGTAGCAGCAAGATGGTGAACAATCATGTCAGCTCCCTCTAGGTGAGCCTCATGTTATGTAAAATAAATGTAAATTTCTCAGACTACATGCATTTTAAAAATGCACAATATTATGATAGTTCATGCATTTTTGCTTATAATTCAAATTCATTTTTTTTTTAACTAATGATGTTTTTTTAACACAAAGTCGCTTTAGTTACGTGAGCGATTGATGATAGGGTGCGGGTTTTATATACAATCAGAACGTGTTTTACAATGTTTTAATGGTGCCCATTATATTACTAAGCCCAACTTACACTAAGAATGCACTACTGTGCAAATAGAGCATAGCAAAACTGTGTTTAGGTTTACTTTATTAAGTATTAATGACAATGTAACAACACTTTTTTAATCATCAATAGGATTGTCCAGGGTACTTAACACAGATAAAATAAACACAAAAATAAAGCGTGAACAAAACATTTTTTACCACAAATTGTCATTCGATTAACCCATCAAAGTCCTCATCCTCCGTTTCTGAATCGAACAGCTAAGCAAAGTCTACACAATGAATGTCAGGTCTGCATTGAAATTTTTTTTAGAATCGATTGTCAACATTTTGCAAAAGATGTTTAAAATGTAACTTTGATTTAGGTGGGGGTTTATGGTTTAAAGTTTATTCAAATAATTTCCATCCAGACTGACTAATACAATTGAGATAATTTTTGGTTTTATTGCCCAGACCATGTTATTACTTATGATGCAATTTTTAATTCACAAAACTAGAGAGGCATCACTCATGTGGCAGAATAGTGATATCCCCATGTCTCAAGTATCTCAATGCAATTCCTCCAAGCTAAAAACATCCTCGACCTTGAAAAGCCGCTATGTTCCCTGCCACACACAGAGCATCATTGAGGTGTTCAGGACCAGACTATACGAAAAAAAGTGTGCAAATAGTGAGTAACAAATTGCATAGCCGTTGCAAACTTTAACTGTTTTTTTTCTTTTAAAAGGTTTCGGCCTTATAAGTTTCGGGCTTTATCAGAGAGGTATTATTGTAACATAAAATGATGTTGTCATGTCTTGCACGGTTGCCATAGCGCCAAGCTGGCCCCGCCCATTGACACAAGCTGACTCGCATTGACTGATTACTTCTGTGGGTGCTTAAACGCACCCTTTTGAAATGTGCTTTGCCAGATCGTTTGTTAAACCTTGTTATACTTGTGGAACTTTGTTGCACATCGGTGTGGCATTCTGTGAGATTCCTGCAAGTCCTGTTTGATTCTGAGAAATCCCTAGATTGTAATTTTGCCTGCATTTGAGCCTGCTCGGTTTTGTTTTTGGTCTGATCCATTTTGGACAACTTTTCTTTTGTTTTTGGATTTCGAATCAACTCCGCAACCATCAATCCCCGGATTAAGTGTGCGCACCCTCTTCATCCTTCCCCAATAAAAATTGTGTGAGTAAGTCTACGCAAATGAGTTCTTATTTCCCCTTCCCCGCTCCGCTTCGTGACATATGTCACGGTTTATGTAGTCATAATTGTTTTCCAGTCATTTTTGTTTGCTTATTCTCATCAGCACATGACTATTTTAATCATTTTGTTGTAGTTAAAGTACCTTATGATTATCAATGTAGTATTTGAATAAGGTATTTCTGGTTATGTTCACTTGATGTCTCGTCCTGGCGCATTCTTTACATTTATCTGAGTGATTTGATTTGTGGCTGGAGTTTTGCCAGACCACTTACACAATTCTAGCATGCCTGTTTGAACTGGGCTCTGTTAAAAATAAGGTAATTGGAAAAATTTCACATCCAGAGACTGTTTTTTTAAACCATCATCATCCCTTATTAAACACTGCCCTGCCGGCTTTCCGATGTTTTTGGGTAACAGGACATTATCTTACTCAACAGCCCAGAAAATATTGTGTTTTGCTTTATTTGTTTTACCTAATGAAAAACCTGAATGAACAGCTATGCTCCATAATCTCGCTTACTTGCTTTAAGTCTCACGGAACCCGTATGTTTATTTAAGGACGCGGAAGAGAGACAAAGCTCTCCCCATCTTCAACATTAAAAGGAGCAAAAGTGATGAACCAACACCACCATTAACTCTCTGCAAACACAGGAGGCACGATGTACTGCACCATGTGAATATTGATCAATGTAAGCTTAGTGGATAATTTCAAAAATACCTGCAAGTAATAACAAAGATAGAGTTGGACAGATTTGTAGACAATATTTGAGACAAGTAAGCCCATGGTTTGATTAAATATCATCCATAAATGGAAGCAAAAGCAAGTGTACAAACGTATTTTCCTTCCACAAGATATGATAGTCATTAACAGGAAAAAACAACACTGCAAGTGTAACATACTCAAGGGTGTAGGGAAAATTATATAGCAAATACATAATAACAATTCAGTGGTAATAATGATGCTGCTCAACAGCCCCTATGCAACATTGCTAATGAAACGCCACAATGAACATGAAACTATAATGAGGTAGGAATAACGATACCATGAATAATGTTAGCGGTTGCTCGTATCCTCGAGCATAATATTTACGGTGATATGCAAAAGGGTATTCTAATAGTCTCCTTTATAGCGGACAAGGATCAATAACAAGGTCAAAACTTCTCTAATGGGTCACAAACCATTAAGTACTAGATGAAAATCTTTCACAATGAGATCTGTTTTGTTATAACCTTCACATTTATTCAGATTCTTGGGATAGTTTGTGCTGACCTGTCTGTCTGTCATTATTACTCTCTTTGTTGTAATATTTAAATGTGTCACTTCATATATATAGTCTGGGTTATATGAGTTTTCAGGTCATTAAAAAGTACTGCATTCAAATGTAATTTAGATAGTATTGTATCTTTAGAGTTAAGGTATAAGACAAATAGCACGTATAGTATTGATGTGAACTAAAAGGGGCATTATTGAACAGCATGAGGCATTAGGTGCCTCAAATAAACCATTACATACAGAAAGCGAACAGCAAAATATTATCAATAAATATTGACAGTGAGCGAACTAGAGGCAGAGGAAAAAATAAATAAAAATAAGAGCCTACGTCATTGGAGTTGGAGACAAATTGCAAGTCCCAAGTGAGAAAATGTAGGTTGCAGTACACCGACAACATCTGCTCACATCACAACGGCTATCTCCATTTGCTAATTTATTTTGGGTACCCTGTAAATAGCAAAATAGCAGTGAAATATATAAAAGGTGGAACCTATGTCATATAATTAGCAATTATTATATATATCTGTCCCCGCCATTTAAGAAAAACTTAGATCCATTTTCTTTTTTACTGAATTACAAAACATTATTCCCTCAAACATTAATTTGGGAGTGCGTTTTTCAGATGAAAGCAAACAATATACACGAATGAAAAAAAATATCTGTTTAACTTCATAATAACATTGAAGGACAATTTATTAAATGCACAAAAAGAAGATATATATTGTTTCAGATGAGAGGGAAACTGTTCCTTTTAAAAAACTATATTAAAAATCAGAAAAGTGAATAACAGGTGCAGTGTAACCACACACTTTGATTCAAAAGCATGCATCAATTACAGTCGCTGTCGAGAGCATCGTCCACTGGGACACCACTTCTAAAACAGATGTTTCCTCTTTTGTCCCCTAAATTAATAAAAACAAATATCGTAACAGGTGGTGCACAGCTGCATTTAGCTTAAACTACAAAACCACACTGCATTGACAACTTGACAAGTCAAAAATTCTAACAGTGTGAGCTATTGATCGAGAGATAATCATTACAGATGGCTAGCAAGGGACAGCTTGTAACCCCCTGGACACATCCGGGGTCTCCGTTTGAAAGAGGACAGACAGGTTTTTTTTCATGTGTTTGTTCAACATGCGGGGTGCAGAGCGCAACAAGGATAACAAACGCTTCAGTGAAGCAGTTCTGTTGAAGTTTTTATAACAATCATATAATCACAACGGAATATTCTGGGGTTGTGAGCAAAGGAGAAGACTTTAAATGCACTTTTAAATGGCTGACAATCATTTCTACACCAGAGGGGGCGTAATATAGCAGGCTATGACAAAAACAAAACATAAGTCAGAGGAAAATTCTACAAATCCCGGCTCCGTACCAGTCCTTTGTCTAGACTGACTCATGCAGGTGGTTTAATAAAACTCAAAGGAAGACCACCCCTTGGAACAATGCAGACTGTATAACGACATGCTGAATGGATACACTGAGACATCAGGTGAATAAAATAAGACCTAAAAAAGTAAATAACTACTTTACATGGCTAATCATAAGGTTAATTAACTATGACTAAATAAGTGAAAGAGATATACATTACTGAAATGATAACAAGGTTATAGCTGAAAACTCAGATAACCCAAACTAATATATATATATATATATATATGAAGTGACATATTTTAATATTACAACTAAGAGAGTAATACTGACAGACAGACAGACAGCCATAAAGACACTTTGTCATAGATTGCACTTAACAAAATGTCCTCCTGCCCCCATAAAAAAATAAGATCAACCCGCCTGTGCGTCCATCCAAAGCAAACAGACAGTATATACAGTGTCGTGAAGAAGTATTTTCCCCCTTCCTGAATTCTGTGTTTTGCATTTCACAAAAGGTATCAGATCATCAAACCAAACTTTAATAGAACACAAAGAGAACCCAAGAAAATTCAAATAGCAGGTGTGAAATGTTGATTCCGTTTATTAAGGTACAACAAAAAAAATCTGTGAAAAAGTAATTGCTCCCTTTGTTCAATCACAAAGTACCTGACTAACCAAAGTTCTGGAAATGCTCAGTTCAATTCAACAGGCCATAAACAAAAAAGATTGTCACCACCTGTGTTGAATCAAGAAATCACTCAAATTGAATTTGTTAGACAGAGTAAAGCAAGCTACAAAATCCCAAGAACATGCCACAATCCAAATTATTCCAAGAAGAAAATTAAAAAGATGATCGCAATCTTTTAGTCCGGAAGAGGTCACAAAGCCATTTCCAAAGCTTTAGGGCTCAAGCGAACCACCGTAAGAACCATTATCCACACAAAAAATGGAAACAGGGGCAAAGGCTCCCAGGAGTGGTCGACTAACAAAGACTACTCCAAGAGTATGACAACGGCTCATCTAAAAGGTTTCAAAAGAACAACTTAAAACATCCAAGGATATGCAGTCCTCGTTGGCCTTAGTTAAGGTCAGCGGAGATGCTAAAAATGGCTTCCATGGGAGAGTTCCCAGGTGAAAACTACTGCTGTCACAAAAGTGCACAAATAGTTGTCTCACATTTATCGTCTTGATTATCCTCAATACTTTTGGAGAATTTAACTGTTTTGAAGGTGAGCAGCTCGTTACATCTGGCAAAAAATGGCACAGCATTTAACCAAAAGAAGATGATCCCAAAAGTAAAGCATGGTGTTGGCAGTGTGATATTCTGGGGCTTATTTGCTACCTCAGAAAAAAAAAGTTTCTAGATTGGCCAAGTCAAAGTTCAGGATTAAATACAATTGAGATTCTTTGGTGTGACTTTAAACAGGCATTAGATTCTAAAACACCCTCCATTATGGCAGATTTTGGAAAAATTTGCAAAGAAGAGCGGGCCAAAATTTCTCCACAGCGTTGTGAAAGACTCATGACTAATTATTGTAAACATTTGTTTACTGTTATCACTGCCAAAGGTGGCCCAACTTGCCATTAGGTTCAGGCGGCAATTACCTTTTCACATAGGGCCAAATAGGTTTTGACTTTTTTGTGCCTTTATACATCAACATTTTAAAACTGCATTTCGTTGTCCTTGAGTCGTCCCTGTGTAATATTAAAAGTGGTTTGATGATCTTAAACCTTTGTAAGTGATAAATGTGCAAAAATCTAAGAAATCAGGAAGGGGGCAAATAGTTTTTCACCGCACTGCAGTGCAGTTTTTTTCTATTAATCTGTTTTTCAAATCAATTAAAAAGAACACATTGATAGCACACCTCATACCAACAGTAATTTTGCACAATAGGAAGCGAAAGCAACCAGCATATACACAAAAGTCCGCTGCAGGGAGAAGAAGAACGACGATTTTCAGGATCTAAGACTGACAGATACCTTGGGAAACACTATTTTCAATTTGTGGCATTGATGAGGTGTGGCCCAGAGGGATATGTTTTTCCTTGCCTGCTCCCCTCCACTCACAAACAGAAGCATGACAGCAGAAATGATAAAACCGTCAGACAACACCATTGATGAAAAAAACGTTCCAGGCGGAGCAAAGCTGCCATGAATAAGAACTAGCCAACCTATGAAGGAAACTAGACCAAGAAACAAGAATCATGTTTTAAAAATAAATTAATACTGTCACGAGTTAAATATTTGAGGCTTCAACTCCAGCTCTACGGTTTTAAAGTTGTAACGCAGTGATGTCTACACAAAGTGTAGAAGCCATGTGCGGCCAACAGACATTTTTAGCGTACACTAAAAAGTATATTTACAACTGAAAAGCAATGATATACTGTGTAGAGCAGGGTTTTCCAAACTTTTTCAAACTGAGAGCTACTTATTGTCACTAATTATCACAAAGGGCAACCAGTTTGATAAGCATTTCTCAAATAACAACTCATCATGTATTACTATGTTGTTACTGTGTTATTACCAGGTTAATTATTGAAAGTAGAGTTAAATAGACTGTCAACAGCTAAAAAAATGATTTTACTAGAAGATCACATTGACCCAGCACTGGTGGGCTATTTTCAAAACAAGTTCAAGGGTAGATCAACTGTCCTCAGGGAGCACCCTGGTGCCCACTGGCACAACGTTGGAGACCCCTGTTTATAGAGCTTTTTTACACACAAGAAGATGCAAATCCACTGTATATTATTCGCATTCCCTCAATAAAAAATGTTACCACCAAAAATGTGTTTTGCTTTCTGCTATGCGTCAAGGTTCCAATTACAAACATCGCACAAGAACGATTCCCATGTAATTGGTTTTTAAAAATCTGCTTTCGACAACTTGTTTTTGTTTGAAAAAGTAAGACGGGATTTGAGTGCTATTTATGAAAGGGTTTATATTTTTAGTGTATCATGGGGTGCTTTATGAAAAATAAATCTTGATTTCATGTTTACTTTTTATTCTTGTCAAGCATTTTGTATCAAAAGTCACATCACAAAGTTAAACAGATTAAGGATTGAGCCAAAGCAACTGAAACCTGTCCCATAAATAACTTTAGTCCAGGCATGTCTAAAGTCCGGCCTGGCGGACAGTTACGGCAAGTGATTAAATATTTACTGGCAACGGCCTCATCATAAAATTAACAATATGTGGCCTAGCAGTGATGTTCACAATAGTATAAAACGAATATGTATCAAAAAGAATTCACCATTTCGCCAGATTATGGCAGTAGCCCTTTGGCCACCTTTGCCCTTGGCTTTCTGTGAGAATATTAGCCCACCCTATTTCCAACATGGCGACTGTAAATAAAATAAGAAAAGTTGACTGCAAGGGCAGGCGCGTCCAGGATAAGTGGAAAGAAGCAGGCTGAGACAAACATTGTGAAAATTTGAAGCAACTGCAAGTTGTTTTATCGGCACAGCAGCGCTTTTTCACAAAACCCTGCGAGTCAAACGAAAATGCTACAAAGGGGAGCTACAAAGGGGAGCTACAAAGGCGAGCTACGAGGTCACGATGCTGATCGCCAAGAACTGCAAACCATTCACGGAGGGTGGATTAATTAAAGACTGTTCAAAGAATGCCAGGCTGAACAGTCGCCCAACACATATTATCAGCTTATCAAATCTGGCCAGCTTTCTAAAAGGTTTGGACACCCCTGCTTTAAAAACTTCTTCGATACATAATTTCAAATCATTATCATGTCATCTTTGATTCTTATATTATAGTAGCAAATATATATCAGGCAGGGAGTGAATACAAGTGTGAAATTCAAGGATCAGTGCAAGAAGATTTCTTTCTGATGAGATTTCGGAAGTGAATGCATACAAGGGGCCCTTAATAAAATGTTCAGGTATTTGTGATAGTGAATAATTCTTTTTTCAAAAGAGCAGGACGGTCATCACATTGAAAGATTGCCTTGCATTGAGATAAGTATGGCTGAACTCTGACATAAAATATGCTGTTATTTATTGTTCAACTGCAGTTTCAAAGTAAATAATAAGTCTAATTTACAAATTCTGTGACCTTACTACAAGAGGGATTTTACTTTAGAAAACACTATTAAAATGAAGCCCATTTACCATTTGTTATCTTCTTGGTATAGCAGTCTAAAGAATGCCACCTTACTCTATTTGGGACATTAGTAAACCAAAGCATTATTCAACCCATCCTCCTGCACTGCTCCACATGTTTTTTTCATTATGCCCCCTGTTACGAACCGGACCAAACTCACACGGAGCACATACGCAGCAGCTAAAATCATCGGCCTGACCACAACCAACCTCCTAGACTTAAATAACTGGTCTCTCATCCGACTGGCAAAAACAAAAGTCCAGGATATCACTTGGCCACTACACCAATACTTAATCCCGCTACTGTTAGGGCGCAGAAAAGAACGATAAGATTTAAGAGGGCCCGCTTCGGGAAAAGCCTGATCCCCTCTGTTATTACCTTTTTGAACAAAAGGCCCCGCTGACCCATAGATTCAGTCTGCCCTCATTGTCTCACTGTCAACTATGTTTGCCATTCTGCTGTTTTTTTCCTTTTGTATGTTTAATATAATGTAATGTCTGTTGTTGAAAGTAAATTTCCCTAAGGGGACCAAAACATTTAATCCAATCTAATCCAAACAACATAAAATTTAAGTGGTGTGCCTGATTATAACATTCCCAACTGGGAGCATTTTAAAAGAATAGCTTCATATTCGCATTACGCCAATCAATTTGTGCATCATACAATTCTTTGCCTGGGAGACATTATTTGATGTCATAAAAAAGAAACAATCGAATTATCTGTTTAAACAAGGTGTTTGTATGTTGCCTCATGTGCAGTGGGGGCAGATCTGAAACGCAAGTTGATTCAAGTTGTTATCGCCCAAAGAAAACATTGGCAAACGACTGCTAGTGTGCACAATGGGGTGTATCATTGCAATCAAATAATATTGGCCATTTAGTAAATAACCTAAAATCTATCCCCATTAACATTTTATAGTCTTCAACACAGCTGTAAGTCAGCTCTCATATACATCTATTGATTCCCAAAATTAAGAGCAAAAACAAATGTATGGATCTATAACTTATCGATTATCAAAGAGATTACCATCTTTTTGTCAATAATCTATGAATAATCAATTAAATCATGTTGGGTTAGAAATTGATCAAATGTACATCCATTCATCCATTTTCTGCATTGCTTATCCTCACAAGAGTTGCGAAAGTTGCTGTAGCCCCTCCCAGCCGTCTTCGGGCAATGGGCAGGGGATACCGTAAACTGGTTGCTATCCAAATGCAGGGCACACGGGTACAGACAGTTTGCTTGTACATTCACATCTAGGGAAAATTTGGACACACCCATCACAGCACCCCAAGCTCATCTCAGCTCCATAGGGGTGCAGAGCTTTCAGCCGCTCTGCCCCTCAGCTCTGGAACTCATTACCACCAGCCCCCGAAATTCCGCTACCCTGTCCATTATCAAATCCTGACTCAAAACCCATCTGTTCCAACTTGCCTACCCATAAAAACTTTTGTCAAATTACCCCTCACCCTTTTTTTTTAAATGTACTCTGGTTTTATTCTCGTTTTATATTTTGTGTACAGTGACCTTGGGTGTCCTAAAAGGAGGTTTGAAAGAAAAAATTATTATTATTATTATTATTAAATTGAACCATTTATTGCAGAAAACCTTTCTTATATTAAAAGGACAGTGTGATTATTTAGCGCCTCTTAGTGATTAAAAACCCCTTTATTAACTGAAAAAAAGAATATTGATTCAAATAATGAACAAAAATACTTCTCTTATAAAAACATGGATTTTTGTTAAATATTTGTTGGTCGAGAAATTTGCAATTATTTGACATTACATGATCCACGCCTAGGGGGGGGGCTAACATGATTATCCGCCATCTTGCTCTCCGGTTACCTAAAAAAAAAACTTTAAGAAAAATGGTGCTGTTTGGTCACTTTGAGTCTCCATAGTTTGTATGTTTTCTTGTGCTATTTAGCAATCGTTTAC